>NC_048234.1:22107733-22158606 GCF_002007445.2 Ailuropoda melanoleuca | reverse complement strand
AACTTACTACTGGCAAATGGTGATACTGAAGATTTCTTTTTAATTTCTTTTCCATCCCTGTCCTTATAGTTATGCATGAATATGGTCTAGTAGATCGACATGGATCTATTGGTAGATTGACAAATAGATGTTGCTTTGAAAAGGAAGAGTTAAGGATTATCCTGTCATACAGAACTCTTGCTGTCTACCTCTCTCATTTCTGAACCTCAACTTTGCCTTTTTCTCAAGTGAAGAAAATTAGAAACAGTTCCTGAAAAATTGCCATTGGGATCAGCTACTTTAATTTACTGCACATATTCTTTGGATGATACTTAGAATGTGCAAGTTACGATGCTATGCAGGAGAGAGGCACAAAATGTGAAACCAAGCACCCTTTCCTCCCATAGCTCACCACCCAGTGGGAGGCTGGGTGTTTTAAGGAAGGGACTTCCCGCTGGCAGAGAAACAGAGTGAAGGCCCTGAGGGGGACCACATAAGGGGAGATCTTGTATAGCATGCTTAGAAATGAAGACGTTGATTTGGCTGAAGATGAATCTGCATGGAGAAATAAAGAGAGGAAAGGTAGAAGAGGGGCTAGGCATTGGAGTGAGGCTGAGAAGAAAGCCTCGATCCAGATTATAGGATTTGGAACATCAGGCTTAATGTTTGGGTGTTGCGTCCTAAACAATGGAGGACCACTGGGGGCTTTGCAGGGACAATGACCATTGTGATCAAATCTCTCTCTTTCATATTCACTGCTGAGGAGGTCTTCCGTTTAGAAACTCAGAGATTATTCAGGAGACCTTTAACAGCATCCTCAGTGTCACCTAAATTTTGTGAGGACACGGTGGTTTTAAAACTAACAAAATCACAACAGAAAAGGTGGGAATTACATTGAAAACCTGTATTTCCACTTCAAGAAGCTATGTGCTTAGTCACGGTTCTTCTTAGCACAGGCGCGGTGTAGAATTTGTCTTGGTGTGTCCCCCACCTGCTGTACCACCAGCCCCCCTCACCCCTGCATCCCCATGCATTCATCTTCCATCACAGCCCCACCAGGAAGAAGAAAACTAGCTCTCGACCCTCACCTACCCCGTAGTTGACTTAACTAACGCTTTCATGGAAGTGAGGGGCAGGGTATTATATAAAATTAATGTCGGAATAAGTGGAGGACTCCTGCGGGTGTGATTCACGAGGGGCAGAGTTTAATCTTCTTTCCCTTTCCTCCCTCACCAGTGCAAACTCCACGTGATTGTTTCTCCATGAAATTCTTGGGAACCAAAAATCTTTCAGTGCCACAGTTGGACTTGAAATAACAAATAGNCAGAAGGGGGGGGAAGGGGGGGGGGGGGGGGCGTCCATCGATGCAGTTGTTGTAAGTCAGCTTTCCTGTGCAGAGCCAGGGAGAAATGAGTGCAGAGCAGATTTGGAGCGGTGAGTAGCATACCCAGCACTAGAGGGAGGGAGAAAGAGAACGTAGAAGCAACAAGCTTGGTGGAGCGGGTGGGAGAGGTTGGAGAAGGAAGGACTAAAACTTACTGTGTCAGAGCATTGACCTTGTTGAATACACACATACACACACACGCCCCTTTCAAAACTAAAGAAACACAATGTTGGGACCTCCTTGTTCTAAAGTCGAAGGGAGACATTTTCAGGCACCCCTTACTCTACAAGATGATCACCGTTCTCTCTGAGGAAAATAAGCTCATTGAAATCCAGACACTAATGAGATCTTAAAGCATGAAAAGAATTCACTCTGAGGTGTGTAGACAGTATTTTATTAGCCAGCCGAGAGTCCCCATGAGGAGCAGCAGATAGAATAAAGCATGGGGCGCCTGGGTGGCACAGCAGTTAAGCGTCTGCCTTCGGCTCAGGGTGTGATTCCAGCGTTATGGGATCGAGCCCCACATCGGGCTCCTCTGCTATGAGCCTGCTTCTTCCTCTCCCACTCCCCTGCTGTGTTCCCTCTCTCGCTGGCTGTCTCTATCTCTGACAAATAAATAAAATCTTAAAAAAAAAAAAAAAGAAAAGAGAATAAAGCATGTCTTCTCTTTTCCCCTAGGATTACCTTTCAGGGATACAAAGTCAGCCTCAGATGGAAACCCAGGTGTTCCTAGAGTGTCTCCAACATTCCTTTTCTCTCTTCTACTTGTCTGTCCTTCCTCCAACCAGGGCCCCCCTTCTGTAGGTCAAAGCTTTAGAAATCCTCATTCCTGGATTTATCCTGGGAAGGTACTGAGGAATTTCTATTCTGTACCTCTTTAATTTTCACCAGGAGTAAGATTCTTATGCCTGAAGCATCTACAGGGGAAACTTTCTCTTGCTAACAGTGAACAACTTTGAGGCATGATTATGCTGTAGAAACCTCTTCCCACCTCCACACATCTCACCCCCACCTCTTCCTCAGAAGGAGTAAGAGTCAAAAGAAATCTGAAACCTTGTTTTGTCACACTAATTTTAGGGAATTACTTTTTTCTGGTTATAATTGGGCAATGGGCTTCTTTTTTTAACTTGACCAGTTTCACAAAATATGTTCATCTTGTATGTAATTAAATTGCCTTTTCGTTTCAAAATTTTTATTTGGTTGTCTGTAGCTACATAAAACTATGCTAAGATGTGGTGGCTCAAAGCAATATTGTATTAACTTTCACAAACTTATGGGTTGTCTGGGGGCTTGCTTCTTGCTTAGGATTTCTCCTGCAGTCATCTTGAAGACTCCACTGGGCTGGCTGTCCAAGATGGCAGTTTCAGGTAGAATTTAATGATTCATCACTTACAAAACTATCACTCTGGATGCTGTGTGGACTGTAGGTGAGAGATGGCACTCTCACATGGCTGTTGGTTGAGAAGAGCTGGAGTCTTTGACTAGAACACCTGTCTGACCTCTCCATCTGGCTTTCATTTCTTACAGCATGGCAATGAGTTTCTGAGAGGGAGCTTCTCAGGATGGGCCTTCCAAGAGACCCAAGTAGAGGTTGCCAGATTCTTACAACCTAATGTCAGAAGTCCCACCTCAGACCTGCCCCCAAGATCACCCAGATTCAAGGGGAAAGGAATTAGACTCTACCACCCACTGAAGGTGAGGAGCAGTACATAGCTACAAAGAGGGAAGGAATTGGTGATGGCCACGTTTGGAATCCAACACAGTTTCATCTCTTCTTTTGTGTTTTCCTAATGAAATCATGATCATTCATTTGTGCTATCATTACTCAACAATCTGCTTAATATAGTGGAAAGAGTGCTGAATTCAGAGTGAGAAGGCCAAGCCAACAGTCCCAACCAGAAGCAAAGTATAGCCAAAGCAGCAGCTGGGCTCTGAGGTGCCTATGCGTCCATGGTAGCTCTTGGACGCTGGGGCATTTCCATGCCTTCCAGTCCTATTCCAGGGAGTGCAGAGTTCAGGAGAACTAATCTGCAGTTGTTTCTTCTCCACTTGAACATGTCTTACCCCTGACACATTCAGGGAGGGGAACTGAGCAGGAGATTTACCTCAAGAATTCAGAGTAAACAGAATAGGGCATCATCTGGAGTATGCCAACACATCAGTTTATACTCTTCAGTCCCGAAGCTGTCGGGTACTACCTCTGTGATCTTGGGTTAGTCGCTTCTAATTTTCCTTTGTTTCTGCTTTTGTTTTTTTTAACAGGAAATTCCTATTGGGATTTAATTGTCTGAATTAAGAGATTAGGGGAGAAACTACGTATCGATATACTTCCATTATTTCCATCTTGACTCCATCCCATCTTTAACTCTGTCTCTGTACACTTTGGATTTTTTATTTTATTTATTTTTTAATTGAAGTATCATTGACATTCAATGTGATATTAGATTCAAGTGTACAGCAGAGTGACCTGACCGTTCTATAGGCATTACGTTATTCTCACCACAATAAGTGTTGTCACCATATTACGCGCAATTACAATATTATTGACTGTGTTCTCTATGCTTTACTTTTCACCCGCATGACTTATCTATTTTATAACTGGAAGTTTGTACCACTTAATCTCTTCACCCATTTTGCTCATTCCCCAGCCCCCTCCCCTCTGGCAACCACCAGTTTGTTCTCTGAATATATGAGTCTGGTTCTGTTTTTGTTTGTTTGTCCGTTCATTTTGATTTTTAGTTTCCACATATTAGTGAAGTCATATGGTCTTTGTCTTTCTCTAATTTTCTCCTGTAAAATGGGGAGAACAGGCATTTCAGAGGTGCTGGAGGAGCAAGATAAATAAGATATGTAGAAATGTTGTCGGGGCGCCTGGGTGGCACAGCGGTTAAGCATCTGCCTTCGGCTCAGGGCGTGATCCCGGCGTTATGGGATCAAGCCCCACATCAGGCTCTTCTGCTATGAGCCTGCTTCTTCCTCTCCCACTCCCCCTGCTTGTGTTCCCTCTCTCACTGGCTGTCTCTATCTCTGTTGAATAAATAAATAAAATCTTTAAAAAAAAAAAAAAGAAATGTCAACAGAAAAGCCCTAGGGACAAGTAAAGTATTTTCAAGAATGTTGCCTAAATTGGGGCAAAGTCTCTCCAAGGAGCCAGTTTGTTAACCTTTTCAGCTTAGGGGACGACGTGGTCTCTATCACAACTGCTCAGCTCCACTGTTGTGGAACATGAGTGTGAATCCAACCCTAGACAAAAAAATGGTAACAAACAGGTGTGGCTGGATTTGGCCGTCATGCCTCAGTTGCCAGCCTCTGGTCCAATTTGTGATTTCCCCTGTGAAAAGAATGGGGAGAAAAGTCTGGACAAGTAAATTTGTAATAATATCTTTTATTTGTACTTACTGTGGTTTAGACACTAGACAGGTGAACTAGAAATGCAAAGAAATGGGAAAATACTGCTTGGTACCATGAGTTGACACCAGATTTCCTCCTAAAAAGAGAATAGTAAGGGAAAATATCCTGACAATGGAGAACATAGGACCTTGGGGAGAGGAGAGCTGGCGTAGTTGAGAAAGGAAGAGTAATATTCCATTTATTCCAGATAAGAATTGAAATGACAGGGAGAATCTAAATGCCTCACAATGTACCCCCACCCCGTGAACCTCCACTTCCCTCCCACGGTTGTTGAAGTCATGAAATGATTTGAGTGAGTGGTTTGTCTGTTTTAAAAACCAGTGAAGAGATTGGGGCCTCATACCTGTTTCATTTAGAGCAGATCCTCGATCTCCTACTAGGATCTTGGGGTGCAGGTGCAAACAAAACCATAAAGGAGTAAGTCCTAGAAACACCTAGAAATCAAGGAAGACCTCTGCACCATCATAAGCCATAGAAATAGGGTGCGGAGGAAGTTAACCAGATGTCCAGAGGGCAGGGGCCCCAGCTGGAGTCTCTGACAGAAACTTCGAGCATACCATGATGTAAATAACAATGATTATAGCACTCTTATAAAACATGTCAAAGGCTTTCTATTAAAATGGTAATTAAAAGTTTTTTTAAAGGTCACTATCCCATTCCATCGAATATGACAATTTATTTGGAAAAAAAAAAAGAAACATACATAACTGGCCATTTCACATGGTTTTTAATGGAGATTTATCCAAATTTTGCCTTTCTGGGATGAAACTTCTTTTTAAATGAACAGTTCATTCTTGTGACGAGGTTTCTCACATATGATATTCTCTGCAATCTACGTTTCCAAATGGCCCATTGCCAATTTTGGTTTAAAAAAAAGTAGGAGTTAGCAATTAACACTGGGCACTTGAAGAAAGAATGTTCATAATAATAAAAGCCTCCAGATAACCCGTCCATAGAATAGTGACATGTAAATGTGTGTGTTCGCTTCTCTGGGAATGAATGGTGCTAAGAACGTCACGGTTGGCTATGTGCTCACATATTCTGGCATATACTTGGCACATTATATTTGATTCTTGGCCGTACAATTGCAGTGAGCCACTGCTAACGATGGTTGAAGAAAACATTTCAGAATGTCTTTATTTTACAGGCAGGCCACTGAGATTGAGAAGAAAAACTTCCTACTCAGAAATGGGTGATCTGACTCTGAGTGGGAAATCTGCTACTACTTAACCCTGTATCCAGAGTTCCTACTAGAGATCTAAGAACATCGGTATCACCTGCAAATGGTAATAACACCCTTCGTCTGTCACCTGGTGGTTGTGAGAATTAAGGGAGAAGAGTAAGTGGAAAAATGTTTGCAAATTGATGTAGAAATAGAAGTTCTTCTAAACTGATATTTGAGATGATATTGTAAGTAATTGTTCAGTATTTTAAGTATATTTTCAGGTTTTACTTAGTAGGATTCAAGCATGAATCTATTAGAATATGTGTATTAGCAACTTATTGCCAGTACAGTCGACTCTTGAACAACTTGGGTTTGAATTCTGTNTATATATATATATATATATACACACACACACACACGAATACACTAGTATGCATGTATTTTCTCTTCCTTATGATTTTCTTAATAACATTCTCCTTTCTCTAGCTTACTTTACTGTAAGAATACAGTATATAATACATGTAACGCACAAAATGTGTGTTAATCAACTGCTGATGTTATCATTAAGGTTTCTGGATGACAGCAGGCTATTAGTAGTTTCTTTGGGGAGTCAGAAGTTACATGTGGATTTTTGACTGAGGGTGAGGGGCGGGTGTCAGTGCCCCTGACCTCCACCTTGTTTGAGCATCAGCTGTTAATGTGAAGCATAATATTGTCTTTGCCTCCAGCTTCTTCTCCCAATATCACCACAGTCAGCAAACTGATAATGAATAGAATGAAAGTAATTGGCAAGTTGGGCATTGTGTGGTCAATGCTGTTGGTTGCCTCCCCAAGAGCCATCTATTTCTTCTCCCTTTTCTGTTAACAAAGTCCAGGTTTTATTCATAATCCATATGTAAATCCATATTTTTAGCCTCCATTTCAAGGACAAATACTGAGTTTTCAAAGCCACTCACAGGAACCCCCTTCCCTTTGCCAGTGACCGATTAAGAGCTGGACACATAACTCAGGTTTGTTGAATGCACGACATTGGACACTTAATGGAGCACTTACTCTATGCCAGGCACTTTTCCCAATTCCTTATATGTATTTATGCTAATCCTTACACCAACCCTATGAGGTAGGTTGTAGGACTATCTAAGTTTTTGCTGCTGAGGAAATTCAGAGCTAGAGAGACTAAAAATACTTGTCCAAGGAAGTGTGTAAGTAGAATTAGAATACAAACCCAGGTAGTGTAGCTTGTTGTCCATACTCATTGCCACTGTGCAACACTAATGTTGGAGTCTCCTGAAGGCTTTTAGAAAGGGTCTCCTCACTAATAAAAAAGAGTCAAGCAGGATATGTCCTATTCCTTCTGCCAGATGTCTGATGATCTTGATGCCCAGGAGAATGGCAGCCATCTTGTGACGATGAGGAGCGCTAAACCGACACACTGAGTATAGCCCAGTGAAAAGATAGAAAAATCCTGGGTCTCTGACATTGTATTGAAACACTGACTTTGCAAACTGTGAAACTTGCCTACTGCAGCACTTCTTATTAGATGAAGTACTCTATTTTCATCTTTGGGTAAACAATTTTGAATTGGAGTCATCTAATACTTGCAGCTAAATACATCCCAGCTGAACTAACACGGACATGCTGTTAAGTATGGTATGTCCAACTTAAGTGATTGGCTTCCTTCTGAAGTAGCAATTTACGATCACTAGAAATATGTCAAGGATGCTAATAGGGGATTACAATTTGGGGAGAGTAGGTTAGATAAAATGATCCAAGATGCCTTCTACTTCTAGGTTGCCGATTTCAGTGAAATTATTGTTTTCTCTATCAAATAGGACCATTAAGATGGAAGGTATTAAAATACAATTGAACAGTCTTCTGGAGGAAAAAAAATATATTTGGAAGATAAAGGAAAAAAAGATAAATTAGCAGGAATGTGGGCAGATCCTGTGGTTCAGTTAAGGAACTGAAACCAGAAATAACTTGGAGACCCAGGATAAGCCAAACTTGATTTGGGGACTTGCTTCCTTAGTTCCATCCTTAAACATCAATTACACAAAATTCTTAGCGTCTATATCAACTACCTACATATTTTTCTTTTCCCTTTACCTCCAGCTTCTAGAAGATCACATGGCCTCCTTCCTAATTTCTCTCAAAATCGCTGTTTCTATTTACTTGGTTTCTATTCCACAACTGAACGGGAGCTCTTCAAGCAGTGGCAACTCACTTCTGTACTTGCAAATCCTATAGCATATTTCAGTCTTGACCCATCCAATCTCTTCACGGTGTTTGGCCTCAACTTTCAGGCCACGTTGCTCCACATTTCATCATCTCTCTCTGAATAACCAAACTGCCTCCCACTTATGCATGCCCAGTTCTATTTCACCAGCTCAGAGCATTCTCCCAACCTCCAGACCCCCGTTTACAACTCTTTCCTGAATGGCTTCTGTAACACTCTGGGAAAACAGCAGTCTTGGCTCCTCTGTCTCTCTCGGCCTCTACCTCCCTTACATCTCTTGTCAGTTCAAAACCCAAAACATGTCTTTCATTTGTCCCTGATCAATTACATTTCCAATTCCAGGTCTTCATCTCTTCCCTAGGCTTCCAAGTGGCCCACCCTCAAATTCCATGCTGACTACCAGCACAGTAAGTCTGAACATGAGTCAGCATAGTAAGTCTGGACTGTTTTACTTTGGATGATTCCTCATTGGTTTGAATGGTGATTGCCTTCAGAATAACACCCATTTTTCTTTGGGTGTTGCTCCAACTGGCCCCATCCTACCTACCAGCTTCAGCTCCAGCTATTCCTTTCATGCACCCTGTGGTTTTCATATGTGAAACTGCCTGCTTTTCTATCTCTGTGCTATGGATGCATGCTGATTCTTTGATTGAATTGTTCCCATCTACCATTGCATGGCCTGGCAAACTCATCATATCTCAAGGCACAGCTCAGATTGTGTCTTTTCCCTTTATCTTGCCCACCATGAGGCAGACTTTTAGCTCCCCATCTGTTTCTATAAACATGCTTCCATTCAAGCATGCATTGGAAAAGCAGGAGCTGCCTGGATAATGAAATATATCACCACCCCCAGCTCCACAGAAGTGCCCAAGGGCTGAGGAGCTAACCATGGCTGAGCTAATATGTCCCTTTCTGGACATCTTTTGGTTTGAGACCAGAGAGAACTGGCAATGAATCTCTCTGACATTCAGTCAGGGAAGAAAATGATTATCCTATACCAAACAAACTCAGCCTTAAACTAAAACTGCTGTGAAGAGCAACTGTTTAAAGACTTTTTTATAAGAAGAAATTGTAACCCAGTAGTTTTAACCTAAACCATTTTTTAATACGTATGTAAAAAATCTCAGCAATCTGAGAACTAAAAGTAAAATGCTACCCATATGTTTATTTTGGAAAATTCAAGAGAGGAAGGAAAACTAAAACTCAAGACTTGAAAGGTTAAGTCATTAAGAACTAATGGTAATCTGGGATTATTATTTTTTATCAAAATTAAACACAAATATCAAATTAGTTTTGATAAAGAAGATAAATAATGTTTCAGTAATATTGATATGGTTATAAAATCACAGAAAACAAAACAAAATAGAAATCAAAAATAGTCACATAATTAAACATTATAATTAAGCACTTTTGAAGTCCTGGCCTATGCAGTAAGGCAAGAAAAATAAATGGAGTACAAACGAGAACATTATTATCATGATCTTGAGATGTTATTATTTATGTGAAAAACTCAAAAGACTCATTTGAAAATAATAAAGTTAGTAAGCTTATTATATGTGAAAAGAATGTGCATGTTATGTATACATACTTCAGGAGTTTTTCCTATGTATCTGATTAGGAAATACAATAGGGAAATAAACTGTAATTTTGATGCATTGGGGTAGAAGTTGTAGAAGAAAGAGCTCTTAACTAAAGAGAATGTTTCCCAAAGTAACAGTTACTAAAAAATCATTAAGAGTAATCAAAACATACATATAATACCGAAGAAAAAAAATCTACCTTAAAAAAGGTACTATTCTCAGAAGACTGTAAAATTTTTTGAGGAGCATAATGACTGTTATAAATGGTGAAATATAGCAACAGGAAGATAACATTAAAGAAATGTCAATGCCGGGGCACCTGGGTGGCACAGCGGTTAAGCGTCTGCCTTCAGCTCAGGGCGTGATCCCGGCGTTATGGGATCGAGCCCCACATCAGGCTCCTCTGCTATGAGCCTGCTTCTTCCTCTCCCACTGCTGCTGCTTGTGTTCCCTCTCTCGCTGGCTGTCTCTATCTCTGTCGAATAAATAAATAAAATCTTTAAAAAAAAAAAAAAAAAAAAAGAAATGTCAATGCCTTGTCGAATAATCCTTAAACTTGATGAAATCAATCTCAATACATTTTTCTTGAAACTTGATGACGATCTACAGTTCCATGAAATAAAAACAAAACACCAAAAAAGTTTGAGAGATTAATGAGAGGACCTTTGCATTAAGATGTCAAAATGTGTTACAAACCTATAATAATCAAAATAATATGCCACGGATGTCATTTTGTAACCCCAATTTTTTTTCTCTCTTTTTTTACCTACTCTAATTCTGACCCGCTCAAAAGCATATCTTTCTATGAAACTTCCTTGGACTACCCAATCTGGAAGTCTTTCCCCATAATATGCCCTTCTCTTTGGTCCTTGATCCATACTCTTGGCTATGTAACAAAATTTGTACATGCCTTTTCCCCCCACAGTTTAGTTTCCTTTTTTTTTTATCATATTTGTCTTAATAGTTTCACACCTCCAAGATAAAAACAGTTGTTTTCAGTATTATCATTGACAAAGAGCAGTGTGAGGAGCAGTGTGAGGTATAATAACATCATGATGCCAAGGCTTCAAAGTTAGCTCTGAGGACCACCAGTAGCAGCAGTAACTGGGAGCTTAGAAATGCAGAATTGCTGACTTCATCCCGGATATACAAAATCAGAAGCCACATTTTAACATGATTCTCAGGTGATTTGTGTGCACGTTAAATTTTGAGAAGCACTGCCCTAAAGAATTTCATGGAATAGAAATATTTCATAGCACTCCTGAAGCAAGCAGACAGTCGGATATCTTCCTGTGCTGCAAACGAATAGAATTATTCAAATCTTGTTTCCTTGATAGGCAAAAATTTAGTGACACCAAAAGAGCACTAAAGAAATGTGGGTTCAGAGCATGGTATAGATCAAATGATAAAAGCAGACTGAGGGAGTGTGTACATGGGGGTGTGTGTGTACATGGGGAATGCAAAGGCAGTAGTTTGTAATTTGGAAATGATTTGATACCTGGTTACTTCTATAGGGCTTGCTAATTTCTCCTTCTAACACTGATCTCCCTACTAAGACATTATTCTCTACTGTTGCTCTACATTTTAACATGGGCTGCCCCAATCTCACCTCCCACTCACTGTCTTCTAACAAAAGCGGTCCTCCCCCATGAGTCCCCGCCCCCCCCATTCCTGTAAGCCTGAGCCACAGTCCCCAGAGCATCCATTAGAGTCTAAGTTCCCTAGCAGCACAGAGTGGGGCTGTCTGTCTCGCTTACTATATCTGCAGGGGACAGATTAGCACCAAGTACACAGTAGGCATTCAACAATTGAACAGTCAACAGATGAATCTAAGCAAAACAACTTAGACAACCTTTATTACACCGGGTCCTCCAGGGAATAATATCTGGATTGATTTGCAATCAATCCCACATCTCCTTAGAACAGTGCTTATTTCACCCAGTAAATTACTTTAAGTCTGTTTTCATTGTATCACTACCATCACTACCTCATGGCTGGACTGTCATAGGAAAATATGAAATACTCTTCTTTCTCTGGTTCCCTAATCTAGCTACAGGGAACTTTTTATAGTCTGCTCTTATCCAAAGTATTACACCCAAACCCTTTACCCTGACACTGAATTTTTTTAGAGTCCAAAGCTCAGCCTTTTCTAGCCTTGTTTCATGACTTCCCAAAGGGGACCTTCCTTTTTAGCCAAGACAATCTACTCATGTTTCTTTACTATGCTTTCTCTGCTAAGATCAATGTCCCCAAAGTAAAAATATTTTTCCCTATCATATTTGCTTATCAAAACCTACCCATTCCTCAAAGACGTGGCTCATCCACTTTCTCAATGAAACATGGTAGCCAACCACTCTAACCTGGCAGGACTCATTCCAGGAATATCCAATGATTTCTTCTCTGAATCTCCTATCACTTAACATCTATAATGCCCATCACTTACTATGCATGGTCTCTTGAACATATATCCTTCTGCTTATGTGTTGTATGTACAGGTAAACAAAGAGGTCAAGACAGGGTGGCCTGATATGAAAGCATCTCTCTACCTCATAGTAATGGTGTGACATTAGGCAATTTTCTTCCCCTCCCTGGGACCCAGTGTCTTTATCTGTAATAAAGTACCTACTTTACAGGATTATTATAATTAAAATAAATCACATCTTTTAAAAGCTCTTAGCGGGTATCTGGAACATAAAGAGTACTCAACAATATTGGTATTCCTTCGCCAGAGCACCTCACTTACAGTTGGTGCTACTTTATATTCTTATGTATTTCGGTGCATCAAAATATTTATTTATCCATTGGTGAATTGATAAAGATTAGTGTTGGCTATCAATACTGACTTACCATTGGAAAGATTTTAAGGACAAAATTTCCTACTCCTTTTGGATCAAAGGGTAGGCATTCTTCTCTAAAAGAAAGGTATTTGAGGGAGTATATGAAAGAGAGACCAACAGACAGGCAATGTGGTTACAGTCCTATCTTAGATTATTTACTCTATCTTTGATAACATATCCTGTAAGGGAGTCTGGTTTTGTCATTAAAACTATGAAGAGAAATGGAATATGTTGTAAAGAAACTTCACTGTTGTAGTTGGACAAGGAGCTTAACCTCTCTAAGCCTCTCTCCCCATTTATCAGTGAGATTAGACTAGATGACCCCTCTTGTCCCTTGGATTGCTGTGAGAGTGTAGTTACTTTGCTGTGGAATACCGAGATTGCCATATCTCCTCCACCTTTCATCTATGTAGCAGCCCTAAGAAATATTCTTCATCTAAGTAACAGATCATTACAAGATTGATTTCAGATTATAGAAGAACAGTTCTACCAATTATTTGTTGTTGTTGTTGTTGTCTGGTTTTCTATTTTTTTTATTATTATGGTATGTTAGTCACCATACAGTACATCATTAGCTTTTGATGTAGTGTTCCATGATTCATTCTTTGCATATAACACCCAGTGCTCCATGCAATATGTGCCCTCCTTAATACCCTTCACCAGGTTAGCCCATCCCCCCATCCCCCTCCTGTCTAAAACCCTCAGTTTGTTTCCTGGTGTCCATAGTCTCTCATGGTTCATTTCCCCTTCTGTTTACCTCCCCTTCATTTTTCCCTTCCTTCTCCTAATGATCTGCCTGCTATTTCTTATGTTCCACAAATAAGTGAAACCATATGATAATTATCTTTCTCTGCTTGCCTTATCTCACTTAGAATAATCTCCCCAGTTCCATCCATGTTGATGCAAATGCTGGGTGATCATTCCTTCTGATGGCTGAGTAATATTCCATTGTGTATATGGACCACAGCTTCTGTATCCATTCATCTGTTGAAGGGCATCTCAGCTCCTTCCACAGTTTGGCTATTGTGGACAATGCTGCTATGAACATTGGGGTGCATGTGGCCCTTCTTTTCAGAACATCCGTATCTTTGGAGTAAATACCAAGTAGTGCAATTGCTGGATCATAAGGTAGTTGTTAAGATACTAAGTTGTCACTCAGTTATTACTAAACCCCCAAATCATCATACTCACTCTGGAAAAGTATGACAGTCTTCTATTATTTAACAGTAAATGACAACAACGCTTAGTCTTCCTTTACTCTGGAAACAGACAGATTATTATATACATGTTGGGCTTCCTCAAAATTAACTAACAGCTTATTGGCCAAAGTAAAGATGGCCCATAGGTTTCCTATTTTCTACTGGATTGTACTAAATACTATACAGGCCCTTTTTTTTTTTTAAAGATTTTATTTATTTATCTGACAGAGAGAGACAGCCAGCGAGAGAGGGAATACAAGCAGGGGCAGTGGGAGAGGGAGAAGCAGGCTCCCAGTGGAGCAGGGAGACTGATGCAGGGCTCGATCCCAGGACTCTGGGATCACGTCCTGAGCTGAAGGCAGACGCTTAATGACTGAGCCACCCAGGCGCCCCTATACATGCCCTTTGAGTCTGAATTAGAATTATGTTTAAGTATGGCAAAGTTCAAGTAGGATACTATCACTTTTTATTCAGTAATACAAAGAATATTTGCTATTAGGTCTCATGCATGCCCTGACTTGACAGGTGATATTGTGTTTAAAACTCACACACGCACATTTCCAGCAAATCAACATCCATGCTCTGGGTGACATGGGATGGGAAGGCATGTCTGTACTTGCTTCTGACATTGATTTGTTGATATGTTGGGGAGCAGAGTGATACACTGACATTTCCCATCAGCCTTATTTTAGGGTTCTCTTTAAGAGTCTGTGGAAGGCCAGCTTCAGGTCATACTGTAGCTGTTTGTGGCTACCCATTCAGTGGCCCGTGGGGTGGGATCCACAGACAGTCTCCAGCCTGAGTCCCTGGGCTTCAGCAGGGAGCTGTTGAATGGGTAGCATGTGTTACGTGGGCCTTCTGTGAGTTTGCAGCCCTGACCTCAGTAGCACTGGATTCAGGAGCTGGGCATCCCATTTACACAGGAACCTTGGTCACTGTCTTTTCAGCAAAGGCTGGATCTTCCTTCCTCATCTCGTCTGTTTGGGTGCAACTTCCCACAGAAGCTCCTGGGGGAGAGGCTGTGCTTACTGAGGACTTCCTGAACTGGCATTTGCCCACATCAGACCCCCAGTGGCTCCCTTATTATTGCACAATAAGGTTCAGTGTCCATATAACACAGGAACAGAGCAGGGCACATGTGCCACAGAGCCAGGGGAGAGGCTGGTGGTCTGTCCTGAGATTGCTGTCCCCCAAGATTCAGGCTCTCAGCCCACTGCTTCGAGCCGGGTAGACAGGGCTCCACGTATTGATTGTTCAGCAGTGGCCAAGCCACCCGGGGCAACAAGCAAACCTCAGAACAGCACACTGCCTTGTGCTCCTGGGGAACAAGGCACAGCATCAGTGGGTTTTCAGTGGTAAAAAGGGCCCCAAACTGCCATCAGAAGCATCTCCCAGGTATCCTCCATCTCTGCAGAGGTAGGAGGTTGCCTTTTACAGGCACACTGTTCCAAACAAGAGTCAAGGCTGGTGCCCCCCAAATGGGTTCTGCAGCAAGGAACTTGAGAATGTTTTTGTCCTTGATCTGTAGGACTCAAAGGCCCTGGGTATTGTGAAGGTTTTCTTTTAAGTTCCTTCGGGAATAAAGGGCCACACCATATGAACCCTTCTGGGCAGCGTGGAAAGGCTTCAATTTTATTCTTACTAACTTGACTTGTATGATGCTCCCAGCAGGTCTGAGTGAAACTTGAGCTCTTACTAAGGTAAGGAACAAGCCAAATCAATGTGACTTTGACCATGCGCCCTAAGCCTCAATGATAGAAACTTACTGGTTATAGAGGCTAGAAGCACCCCCACATTCATGAGACCCTTGGCCACCAGCGTGTATCTTAGAACCAACCAGGATCATTTTTGAATAGATATAAACACTATCTCTGTCCCTAGAGAGTTCTGGATCAGAATGCAGCAAATGGGGGTGCTGTCCTCCTGTGATTTCCCCTGGCAATTAATGGTCAGATCATCATTTTACCCGGGGAAACAGTGACTAGGCCAACCCCTCTCTCCTTTCATACCAGGCCCTGGGCATGGGGGCCAGTGATGAGAAAAGCATGGGCGGAGTGGGGAGAACTTCACCATCATAGATGCAGGTCAGCCTTCTCTCTCCCTCATCACCCCCTTCCTTCTGCCAAAGTTAGCATGCCGGATCAGTAGGACACAAAGCTGTGTGTGACCCTTCCTTGAGCTGGACGCTGTCATCTGGCCAGATAAACTAATAGGCTAGGAAATCCAGCTGGGGCTGGTTGTACTTGGCCCACGTCTGTTACAGCATATGGTACACTCTCTTGAAGTGACTGACAAAGCTATTTAATTTTACAGTTTGTCTGATGCCCCCACCCAAATACCACGCATACTGTCATGGGCTGAAGCAAACCAGCATTTGTGAGCAGTCTCAGCTTGGTTACAATCATGGATTTCACGAGAGGAACACTTTAGCATTGAATGTGAGCTCTGCAGTCCCCAGGATGACAGAGCTGGGTGGAAACATGGGGGACGTACCCATTACTAGGCCTGGTCGTGTTCCTCGAAGAAATTGAGGCAGAAAAGTTGAGTGACGCCCAAGGTCTCACCCAGCCAGTTAGTGCAAGAACTAGAACCCTCGGCCCCTGACTTCCAACCTATGCTTTCCAGCCCAGGCCATCCTCACATGGTCAGTTTCGCTTCATCTTCGAAATCTGGCCCCTAGAAACCTTTCCCGGAACTGGACCTCTGGGCCTAAAATGGTTTAATGCACACTTTTGGGAAAGGAGAGCCACAAGGCCTCTAAGTGGTTTTGATCAAGTTTGCCAATATTTACACCATAGGGTAATCTGCATAAACTTCATAAATAATGTAAAATTCCTCCAAAGTGAGTTAACCATGAGCTACAGCGGTCTTCTGAAAAATACATGTTATGCAATCATCCCGACAAAGTTAACAACTCGATGGAGCACCGAAGGTAACCACTGATTGCAGTGACTGCTATTGACCATTTTAAGTGTGACTATTTTTAAAATACTGTATGCCTCATTAAGCTGTGCTCTGAAAATGAGAAATTTGCTTTAACTGCATTGTTTTGAATTGCTGAGAGAAGAATCTATCAACCACAAGGTGCCCTGCTGCTGAACTCAGCCAAAAAGCTGTTAATAACCCCAGCAGATGTTTCAGCTTTTTAGGCCAATAGACTCCCTCTCTCCCTGCCCTCCCCTTTCTAGAATCTGATGCCAAGATGACTGAACTCCATTTTCTGTGGCTGCTGCCGTGGCCGCCGCCACCACCAGGGCTGGTGGCACTAGGGCTGCAGAAGAATTGAGTCTTTGAACAACCAGTGGCGACACGGCCTCGTGCCTTTAAGATCAGAACACGATTGCTTTTGCCGTCCAAAGTTTCAATCTTCAGGGGGGAAATGAAGGTAGGGCCACAGAACCGCTCTTTGTGTTTTGTTGTCTGCCTTCATTGCCGGCCATTTTGTTCCACTCGTTGTGGTTTCGCCCCGTACTCGAAGTCCATTTCTGAGACTCAGCGGGGTGTTGGGCTTGCTGGGTGGAGGTCATTCATACGCTACTGTCCCCATTGGTCGCCGAGAGATGTTAGGTTAGCAGCTTTACAGAGGGGTCCTGTCTGTGTGATGAACAGTTTGGGGTGGTTGCCCGGTACCACAAGGAACAGAATGTCCTGACCTTAGCAGGTCTGCAATATTGGAAGCGTGCATTATAAACATAGCGACATCCCTGGGAGGTCGGTACCATATGAGGGCATCCGGGCCACTCCAGTCCCACAACGGGGTTTGTCAACATCCCTGGACTGGGATAAACCTTACACCTTAACCTGAAATTAAATCTACATTCCAAGGCTTTCCAAAGAAGAAGAAATGTTTTTAAAAAGGAGATCCTCCCCCTTCTCCCACACTCCCACTCTCCATCCCCCCATCCACACTTATTTTGGAGAGAGCACTTAAAGGCACCCCAGTGACAGCAGGGTGACCAAGAAAACACAGGTGCACCACATTTATGGGATATCACATTGGCTAGGAACACATCCGAACTGCACATCTATACATACTATCGTGCAGAGAATTGCCATTTCAAAGGGGGGGGGGAATTGAAAAGCAGAATTAAGTTCATAAATACTTCGCTTTCTTATTTTGATGCAACACAAAGGCAGAATATCCAAGACTCTGTGGACCTCTATTGTCAGCTTCAGCATTTGCCAACCATAGTAATTCAACCCCAAGATCTCCGCTCTATGCCATAGTGGTTATAAAAAGTAAGTACCTTTTCCCTGGTGCCACTGCCGCCATATTGCTTACATACGCTCAGTGCTGTGTGTTTCTCTTGATCAGGAAAAGCTCAGGAGTGTGATACACGTCTTTTCTTTCTTTTCTTTTTCTTTTTCTTTTTTTTTTTGACTGGATACGGTAATAGATTCCATCGTAACTTTAGGTCCACATTCTTTTCAGTACACACGCAGAGGCACTCATTACTGCTAATGGAATTTGCACGTATGTATCGAAGGGAAAATACAGCTGCCCATACCTGTGTATTCATTATTTTCTTATGAGACCAAGCACAACATGGTGCACTGGGGAGTTCAGTGGTGTCTACATCTTCTAATTCTGAAATTTAAGTAACTCGGATTAAAAATTATCCCAATCATCCTGAAATGGGGTGTTCCCACTAGCAAATGGGATGGACGTTTCTGCTTAGATTACTATGATTCCAAGAAGCCAGTACCAGATGATGACTCTTTAGTAAAATAAACAACCAATGCCATAATAATAAAATAGGCTAAAAAAAAAATCCAGAAACTCCCTACTGAATCAGTAGAGACTATATCCTCATTATTAAAAAACTCTGTATTAAATTACCTATACGCATCTCCAGAGGAATGAAAACACAAGATGAGGGAAAGAGAATTGAAAATAATCATTGTTTCGTTGAGATTCCAGACCTGCCGGCAGTGAGTATTGGTACTAGGCATTAATAAACTATGTGGAGGTGTCTGGGACCCGTGGAAATCCAGACCAGGCACTTCATTAGGTCCTGGACTTTACCTGGAATTTTCTACTACAGGTGGTGATTTCCAAGCTATTTTGTTCTTGATTATTTCCAGTCCAAGTGAAATGGACAATAAAGGAAAGATACTTCTATACTATTTCAATGATGGATGTTCACGACCAAAATAACTCCACCATCTGATGTATTTCACAGTTTTAGGTTAAAACAGACCTGGTATAATATGCTTGTACATCTGGCTCAGGTGCTTCGTTCGCCATATGTTTGTGAAAAAATCCAAGGTGATGTTACAATTCTACCGCTCCCCTTGGGACCTGAATAAACCGTGCCCGCAAAGAGTTACCTGATGATTCATTCCTGCCAACAGCACCCTCGCCTAATAATAAGAGGTGCTTACAATGAGATAATAGTGCTTTCAATCTTGAGAGATGTCAGTGCCCCTTATTGTTTCAAAAACAGAAAGTCTTTTGCATTTTTTTAAATAAAAAAAAAGATCCGTGGCCTTTAAAGCAAATAAAGTACTCCGCAGGTGGTATATTTGGTATTCTTGTGGGGGGCAAGTGCTGTGCTGCTGATCAAGGCCAGTGCTCCCTGGAACTCAATGGAGGAAGACCCACCGTAGCCACTGTGGAAATGAGTGACCCCAAAGCCCGTAGTAGCTAAGAAGTGGCTGCCTAGGTAACACTACGCAGGAGCGGAGGACTTCACAGTTGGCAAATTGCTTTCGTGTTCGTTTCGTTGACCGCATTTAATTTGTATAACCGCCCTGTATAGCGGACAAGAAAGGTGCACCTTACTCAGCCTTGCCAGTCGTGCTGCTTCGTTACAGCACTAATTAGCCAGAAATGTGAGCATCTTTTTTAAACTTAAAAAATGTGTTTAGTCTTGACCCATAAGCACCGGTTGATACAAGGGGTTCTCGCTTTGAGTCATTGACAATCTGCTTTCTCCTTGCTCGTGAACTTGCATCCTTGTGTCCCATAACTCACTTACACTCTCTCTCTCTCTCTCTCTCTCAATTCTCTTTTGATTCAAAAGACGTATTTTGATTTTCTATCAAGGGTTAAAAAAAAAAAACAGCGAGGAAACTAACTTAATGATTAAAATACAGGCCTACAACGAAAATACAGAGTTTAATGAGGCTCCAGGCCAGGTTGAAGGTCAAACAGATAAATCATGCTCTTGGCCTAGCTTCATCCACCATTAAATCAATGTAAAAGAAATGTGGCAAAGATGAAGATATCAGCCAATAAATCTCTCGGCGTGTGTTAATTGTATATTTACAGAAGCACCAAATGCCAGGAGAGCTGTGTCTCCAAAAGGATTAGGCTGACATGACCCTAAAGAGCCAGATTAGTGTAGGGGTTGTTTTTCCCTGGCATTCAAATCTCAGGGTCAAACAGGACACAAAGGATGAGAGAAGAAGGATAGGAGATTCGCCTCGGGTTACCCAGTTTGGGTAAACGGGTGCCAGTGTCCATTTGCCTCCAAGATGCTGGTTCAAAACAACTAGGAACTACAAAGCATCCCTTAGTTCTGCTTTGCTAGTTAACCTTAACAGTTTTGGATTGCTCAATATGCTATATTTTCTGGATATATAGTCCCCGTAAGAGGAAGAGTGAGTTATTATAAAGAAGTAATTGAATGTTGGTCTCTTGTTAGGGTAAGAGATTCCCCAAGCAAAATGTTTTTCACTCATTGCAATTATATACTTTCTGGAAATGTATACATTTCCTACAGTCACTTAATGTTTACTGAGCGCCTGCCTACTAGTAGACCACATGCTGTGGATACAAAGTGGAGAAAGCGAGGTCCTACTCTCAGGGCATTTAAACAAGCGGAGACTCAGACTTGCAAACAAGAAAATGCGATGAGATTTATAAAATTGGATGATCCACAGAGTTGATTGACACATTAGAATAACACATTTCAGTCTGTCCTGGAAAACTTCCCAGAGGAAGGAAAAATATGAATAGGTGTTTCCAGGCAGACAGAAGATTTCAAATTGTGTGCTATGAGTCATGAGATACTGATGATCAATTGTAAGCAAGACAGTAACGGTAATCAAATTTTTGTATTTGAACTCTGGGCCTCCAATGGAAGGGGGGGGTTGGAAATGAAAATTCCTGGGGAGAAATGTCAAGGATTGTATGGCAGTACTTAAGGGATTTGATGGACCTAATCAAGTAGAAAGATGCCCCCCCACCCCACCCCGCCAGACAGGAGAGAGAAGCGAGAGAAGAATAAATAGGGTATGTTGCTTGGAATGTGAGAAAGCAGTCCAAGGCTCCAAGGATGTTGGCTTGGAAAACTGGGGGACAGGTCTAACATTCACTAATATAAAGAATATAGGAGGGAGTGCCAGTTTTGTGTAGTAAAGAGGAATGGGCGCGAAAACAGAGATGAACTTGCTCTATTCTGGACATACTGGGTTTGCAGTGCCTGTGGGATACTAGGTGGAACTGTTTAGAGAACAGCGGGAAACAAGGGCTCAGGACAGAGATTCAGATGTAACACCTCGGTGGGGACAAGACCCCCCACAAGTGAATAAAGTGGGAAAGAAAACACTGACACTTAAGGACAGGGGAGAGAAATAGAACCCAGTTGAGGCACAGAAAAGGAGTAACGAGTGCAAATGTAAACCAGGAGGGAGGAATGTCACGAACGGCAAAGCTGAAGCAAGAATGGGAGAAGAGTCTGCAGGACTAGTCGTAGAAGATGAGAATTAAAAATGCTTTTCCGCTGGGTCAGGAAGCTAAGCAGGGCGGTCTCAGGGCCGGGACATGCCTAGAGCCAGGTTAGAACGGCTCGAAGAGCCAATGGGTGATCTGGAGTCACGGTGAATAAATCTCGCTTGCACTTTGTAAAAGAATAGCTATCAAAGAAAGAAACATGAAGGTGCTAAAAAAAGTTGGTTACTTAAATCTTGTTTGTTTTTTTTTTTTAAAGGAAAGGGATGAACATATTGGTCTGCTGAGGGAAATAGCCAATGGAGCATCGAAGGTAAGAAAAGGATATTATGGATAAAGCCCGTTTTCAAAGGAGGCAAGGTGGAAAAATGTCCATTGCACCAGCGGATGGAGTTGCCTTTGACAGGAAAACCATCTTTTGCTAGAGATAAGGACAGGGAAAGAATGGGCGCAGGTGCAGATGGGCTTGTGGGTGAATGGGTGGGAAAATGGAAGAAGCCATTTTGATGGCTGCTGGTCCCTAACTTAGAAACAAGGTCATCCCGAAGAGAAAAGATTGAAGGCTTAGAAGAGTGGTAAAGGTTTGGAACAGCAGCTGAGGGAAATGGGAGAGGCACATGCAATAGGACTGCCGAGCAGCACTGAAGGCACAACCGAGATTAGTTTCACTCCAGATTTATGGTCTCCATTCTCTATGGTTGTGATTTTTCTTCTTCCTCTAGCAGAGCCGTGCTCAAGGAAGCTTTACGGCTAAGGAGGCTCCACGGAGGTTTGCTTGAAGGACATGAAGTCCATCCATCTCTCCAGATAGTTTAGAGTACATCTCAAGATCAAGGTAAACCATCCAAATTAATACTTGAACCATATTGTTTTGGCTCCTTTTACTTTTCACTCATTTTTAGTGAATTGCATTTTGGTGTGAGGCCTCGACCTGCATCGAGGGACCCTACAGGAAACATCCATTGTCCCGTCTGCTTGGTTAGCATCATGGAAGAGGTTGAGAAAGCCACTAGCCCCTGACCCACGCATGTTCCACTCATGAGGGCACAAAGAGCCCTTTCCCTTAGACCCAAATGCCAGGAAACAGTTGGTTTTCATTAGCGACCACAGAGTGTTTACCTGGTGGAGAGGGCCTAGTCTTGAAACCACAGTGCTTGGGTTCCAGTCCAGCATCCATCACCTGGTAGCTGGTTGACCTTGAGCCTCTTAACTTCTCTGGGACTCAGTTTTCTCATCTGCAAAATAACAAAAATAATCCTACCTATTTCGGAAGGCTGCAGTAAGAATTAAAGGACACAGTCGATGTCCAAGTGTTTAGCCCTGTTGTCTGGCGAATCATAAGTTCACCATACATATTGGCCATTATTGTTCTTGTTATAAATATTATCTAACAGCCATTCTTCTTTGGTTTTGTGTTTATGTATTTCCTTCATCCTCTTTGTGGCATGCATTTGCATGTATTAATTCATTTCTGGTCACCAGGTAATAGTATTTTTTTTCTTTTTGTTCTTGTCCTGTGCCTCGCTTATTCGTTATCCGCTATCCACCTAGCATCATTTTGCAATGAGGCAGAATAGAAAAAAGCAGGCTAAAAGAGGCCTTATACCTATCAACAGCTGTAAAGATGCATCTGTCTGTTTTTGCTCTTGCTTCAGGAGAAGTTTCAAAGATGGTAAAAAGGACTTGGAACTTTCTTATCCCACACTTGTATCTAGAAATGCAAGTTTCCTTGAAGTCTGTTTCACCTGATATTTACTTTTCTTACGATCATTCTTGATTGGCCCCCACAGGGACTTAGTCCTAACTCAATATTTGCTCACACACTTCTTGCGGTGAATAAACCGTATGTTAATTTAATGGCGGAGGGGGACGGATTATTGTCATTGGAGAAGCAGCTACAGCTTCGTGTGGGATGAGGGCTGGATTCGGTGGTCAGAGGGCCTGGGTTTGGCGGTCAGCTCTGCCACAAGTAGCTCTGTGTCACTGAAGCCCTCTGGCTTCAGGTCTTCTGTTGGCTGAGCGGGTTAGCACCAGTGATCTCACAGTGCGGTTGTGGGAAATGAAGGTGCTCGGCAAAAATTAGCTAATCTGCATCTAGTGCAAGAGGTGGCATTCGAGGTGCCATTCGGACTTGCACTTGAGAAATTGGACCAAATAATTGAGGCTTCTTTTAAACATATTTAAAGGCAACCTGCACATACGTATCTTATCCAGCTTCATGACTTGAAATATATATACCAGCCATTTAGGAGTATTTAGTCAAAAGTCAGAACAAAAAGCTTTAATTCCCTTTTAAGAATATTCAAGAAACATCCTCTTAGTATCCGAATATCAACTTGGCCTGTAATGTCATCAGAGAAACGTGAAAAATATCCCAGATTGTCTTCTTTGCTTTCAACTAAATAAATAATCTGCAAAACCCCTGATACACAAATACATCTGCATTACCTCCTGGCAGGTAATAGCTTCTTGTTTGTGTTTTGTTTCTCTTACTGTTACTGCTGCTGGTTTTTTGCTGCATAGACCAGTAAGTACATGCAGATGAAAGGCAGTTTTTTTGTTTTGTTTCAAATCAAGGTATATGGGTGTGGGATGGCTTATCCCACATGTTGCTATCAAAAGGATAGCAAAAGATTAGGGCCATTTCTTTAAAGAAATCAGAGGACTGACTTCTCTGGCCTCCCTCCCCCATTCAGGCCCAATGGGGGGAACCAGAGGGCGTGTGCCGGTGGGCCACTCCCACCACCACAGAACAGCCCTGAGAAATCAGTGTCGGATCGCACAAAAAGAGCCCAACTACAATGGTTGGTCTTCAAAGGGGCTCATTTATTATATTGCTCAGTGCCCCACAGAGTTGCTCCAAGCTCATAACTGCCACTGATTTCAAAGAGAGCTCTGAACTTGCATACGCTTCACAAGGCACGGCGCGGGATGAGAAATAGGCTGAGTGGCTTGAAGCCATGTTCAGACATTTTTTAATGTTCGTAAATGTCTTTGGCACCATCACTTTCACATAGAAACCCACTTACCTCCTGCCGCAAAGTGTGAAATAAAGCCATTTTCAAGCCTGGGTAGGGGATGGTCTGGAAATTGGGCTAAATCTTAAAACTGCATGAAGACTGAAAATAGGATTCACAGGCTGGGGCTCAGCTCTCACTAAATCACTTCTAAAGTCAGGTCACCACAACCCCCTGCTCTGCTAGATACTGTCAGTGTCTCCTTTAAAGGGTTAAATCGGTGAATGTGGTTGCCTTAGTAGCTCGCAGACTGAAGGCCCCCAGCTCCAAGGCATCCCTAAACACGTGATCTATAGGAAGGAAGCACTATGTCAACTGGGTTTGATGGAGACTCAAACTGCCACAGCCCTAGGGAACCTCAGGTTAGGGACTGGCGTTTCCTACCCCCCTCCTGTCTCAAGAGATGCTGTGGGTCCCCACTTGATCCTAGGGCTCATGGGAGTCCGATTGAGAGCCATCAAAAGCTTTCTTATTGACCACCTGCAAAAAGATCAGACATCTGTCCCAATTCTGTTTCTGCGGCTCTCCAGCCACCCACACAAGGAGAAAGAGTTTCCTTAGGGACTCAGAAGTGCTTTCTATAGGCCAGGAAGTTTTTGGGTAAGTCGTTCTGGCGCCCTCTGGACAGCTTTATAAGCACCTTTCTTTTGGAAGAATGCAGGAGAAAAAGATGTCCTGTCCATATTCACTGTTCAATGAACATTCACTAAATCTTGGGCAATGTGTTATATTGGGTGCCATCTTTAGCTGGAAACGGAAAAGGAGAAAAAGAATTAAATAATGAGACATTAGGTGTGGTCTTCAGAAATCCAGAAATTCCCTCCACAAGTTTGAAAGCATACAACCTCCTCCCTAAAGTTCTTCAAGAAAATACTGCTAAGCATTTATCTACTGCAAATCCTCACTATTTCTTTATTCTCTTAACCAATGCCTGCTGAGCACCTGCTGTGTGCCGATGTCATTGAACTTGCTGGGATTCAGCAGCCGACAAAGCAGACAAAAATCCCCACCCTTGGTGAGATTGTGTCTTAGTGGCAACGACACATGATAACAAAGTCTGAAATCTCTGGAGAATCTGAGATGTGGTGAGTGCTGTGGAGAAACAGAGCGGAGAGAGCAGGGAACTGCTCGCAGGGCGAGACGGGGGTGCAATTTGAGATGGGGTGGCATTGGGAGGTGTCCTTCAAATAAAGAGTTTTAAGGGAGCCTTATTTCTAAATGCTTGCCTTTTTTTCTGTTATGTTCGAATGTTGGTAGAAAGTAACTCCGAATTACCTGTGATGTCTTTTTTACAACTTAAGAAGTAAAGGTATCTTGGGGGCGCCTGGGTAGCGCAGTGGTTAAGCGTCTGCCTTCGGCTCAGGGCGTGATCCTGGCGTTCCGGGATCGAATCCCGCATTGGGCTCTTCGGCTGGGAGCCTGCTTCTTCCTCTCCCTCTCCCCTGCTGTGTTCCCTCTCTCACTGGCTGTCTCTCTGTCACATAAATAAATAAAATCTTTAAAAAAAAAAAAAGAAGTAAAGGTATCTTGCCCAAAATGAAGAGAAGGCAAAGCAGCCCTGTGCTCAGGTGGTCCCCGTTTGGCCGTGATGTGGTACAGCCATGGAGCACCTTCCATGGAAACAGGCCTACCCCCCGGAATCCCGTTCTGTACACGGCAAGTGCTCAGTAAATGCTCTTCCATGGTCTCAGCTCAGCTCTAAAAGTAATGATTTTTTTTTTGACAAAAAGAATGTCTCCATGTTTTTCTCTCCCTTTCAGGGGCCTGTGGGTAGTTATAGCCATAGAGACAGATGAGGCATCACAAGTAGTTTCTGGAAATTTTTCAAGCCATGTTTATTCACGGCAGCATCCCTAAATTTCCCCCATCGTCAATACAAGAACCTTTGACTAATCTGTCTTCACTCACTGCCACCATTAAATTTTTGAGGCAAAATGCCAACAGGCTGCCTCCCTTCTTTCTGGAACATCTCCTTATCTCCAAGATGAGACAGCTACCCCTACCCCTACAACGTACTTCTATACTTTCTCCCTTCCTTCCTCCTTCCCTTGATCTTGCCTTTTCTTTCGTCAATGTCTGTATTGTGCCAAGCATGTTGAACTCCCACAGGCTCCATCCTAACCACACTAAAAAAATTAATTCTTCATATAGGTATTGTTAGAAGCACCGACAAGAACAGTAGAATGGGAAAGACATGAAAGTCGTAATATTTTTTTTATCGGAGAGCATTTCTCAGTGGAATATGTGAATACGCTGTTATTCATGTTACTCAGTCATACCCAGCAGTTTACAAGTCCTTTGACTTGTGTATCTCAGCCAATCCTCTCAATTTTGGCTTCTCAAAGTGTGGTCCAAGACCAGCAGTGTCAGCCTCTCCTGGAAGTTGCTAGAAATGCAGAACCCCAGGCTCCGCCCCAAACCTACTGAACCAGACTGCAATTTAACAAGATCTTCAGGCGCTTGGCAGTTTGAGGAGCTCTCCTCTCAATAGCCCTGCAAGGAAATCAGAAATTCTCTTGCCTATCTGACAGTTAAGAAATACACAGAACTCGGGTTCGGAGATGTTCGTTTCACTCACAGGTAACAAGACAAGACTTGGAGTCAAAGACCAATATCCTTTCCACACAACTATGTCCCCTCTTTGGATGCTCCTGGAAGAAACTGTCGCATACCTCTTTTTGGATCTGATCTCGCCCAGCCCAGTGTTTTATAAGGAGCATCTGAACAGTAATTATAGCCTGATATTGTCCCCTGGTGGTAAGTCGGCAGATGTTAACCTTGTACTTGATTATATATTCCTTATGCAGCCTGGTCTCGCTGCCTCTTGTCTACAAGGTCTAAGGTTAAAGACAGGAAAGAAATTTCAGATTTAGAGATTTCTCTGATTTTTCTCCCAAATCCTTACCAAAGAAGATCACGTTCCCTGGTTAACATTATTCTTGAAGTTTCTATTGCAATTTTGTTTCCCTGAAGCAGGTTCTGAAGTGTTTCATGTGATCATCTTGGAGGCAAAGGGAACAGCAAGTAACATGTAGCAGCACTGCCTTGTGCCCCCTGCCCTGGGCTCTGTCTGTGTTACCTCGTGGTTCTCAGAGGAACCTGATGGATTGGCTCCGTTACCCTGTTTTATAGCTGTGGAAGCTGAGAGGCAAAGGTGACACCTGTGGCAGTGCTGGGAACCAAGTCTGATTCTGTCCTACTCTGCTGGCCTCTTGCTAAAAGGAAGTCTTGCCTGAATGCCCATGGAAGGTGACCCAAGGCAGGAGAAGGGATTAGCATTACCTTCTGTCTTTTGTCCCCGTTGATGATGCGACACGTGCTACCCACCATATTTTCTAAAAGAGAAAAAATGACTACCAAACTCCTCCTGGGTTTAAGGGTGAAGTAAAGAGGAACCAACTAGAAGGATACAATTAAATATGCAGAACCTCCCCAAACTGGACCAAAATGTCAGCACAGCGGCTAGCGCTGGGAACACCCATTTCTACACCGTACACATTGGCTAAAATCCAGACATACGATCGAAGTCAGGCCCTCTAAACTGGTTAGCTTTAAATTCTTCATGCTCAACAGAGAGACAGAGAAATGTCACCTTACTCTTTAAGGAAAGAGAAGGATGAATAGATTTTTCACTGAGAAAGGCATCTCCCAGACTCTCACATCCGTGTTCTCAAAACTCCAGCTCTGTCAGCTCAGTCCCAGCTGAGACCCTGGACTGAAATGTCCTCCTGTGTGACTCTGGGAGTCTCTAGATGGTTCGCGTGGCAGTCGCTCCACCAGTCTGAAGGATTTAAATAGAGTTATAGCTACTCAGATTTTAATATATGCTACAACTGTTTTGCTGGCTTGGCATTTAAGGATGCAAACTTTCCAATCTCTTCTAGAAGGATGACACCATAAAAGGGACTACCGTAATTAGGAATAAAGCTGTGCAGTCCTCATTAACCAGAAAAGCACTTTCTAAACCCGGGGAGGCTCTACTTTTATTCCAGGAAAAGTCAAGAAAATGGTGCCTCCAGAACCCAGTAAAGATTTTGGGTCAACTTGTCCTCGCTGGAATTGACTGGGGTTGATGTGAAATGCCTTTAAAAGGCACAGAACAGCAAGTAATCTCGCAGAGGTGATCTGAGCAGAGAAAAGGCTGAAGAGTCATGTGAAGCTAATCTTGCTTCAAGTTGCGTTATTTTTTGTCTTGCTTGGCCAAGTTCGTTCAGTTTTAACGCGTCACGATAGGGCCTGCCCTTATTAGCCACAGATGTTATGGTAACTGGTTGTAGGTCTTCTGCTCTCATGGTTACATGTGATCAGAAGAATGCTTTCTGAATTGAGCCTGGTAAGTCCCCGGTGACTCAAAATAGCTAAGGAGTGTATATAAAACCAGGCACAAGCTAGTCTCAAAGATAATTGCAGACTTGACTTTAGTTCTTTAATCTCCACATCCTTTTCTGTCCTGCCAGAACTATCTACACAGGGGCCTCGCTATGGCCTTAGTCACAGTAAGAACCAAGTGTTTGTAAGCCGGTGCCTTCCTATACCTGTCTAAGGGGATTCGGTCACTCAGATCACAAATGAACCATGTGAGAAGGGGTTTCACTGTAAGGCAGTCCCACACGTAGAAGGAAGACGAGAACATTCTGAAGGAATTTGATTTATTTATGTTTTCTGCATAGATACTTGTGATGTGTCTGCTTCCTGGAAAAGCTACATTGATAGATGGAGGATAGCAGAACAGCTAGCCCTTATTCTCTCTTTTAGCTGACGTTCTTATCACCCACAATTTAAAACCTAATTAAACTATGGTTCATTTATAACAAAAGGACACCGGACAGGATCCGGGCTCCAATGTCTGCGTTGTCCCTAACCAGCTCTGTGGCTCTAGGCAAACTAGCTCTCCACCGGGACTGTGTTGTTCTGCCTTATAATCCTAACAGCTTTCTCCCAAGTACGGATTCTGCCAAGCCCTTCAACTAGATTATCTCATTTAAACCTCACATACCCACCGTGGGTAGGTCCTGTTATTGCCTCCATTTGGCAGACGAGGAAGCTGTGGCACAGAATAGGCTTCGACGCCGATCACCTTGTCCAGAGTGACGCAGCTTGCCTGCCAAAGAGCCAGGAATTCATCAGGTTTCCTTAGCCTGTGCTCTAAACCCCGGGGCTGCATGTTTCTCTGATTGCCCAAGTCGCCCAGCGCGAGGAGGTGTTCTTGCTCTAGAAATCCTTAATCGTACTTCGAGACGATTTGCTTTTAACTCATGTGGCTCAACTCAGCTGCTGTGTGTTGTTTCCTTTATTAAGTTTTAAGATTATTTTGGTTTTTAAAATCTTGTTTCCTCAACTGAGTAAATGTCTGAATGAGGCTGTGGAAGGACCACCTCCTTAAGGATGATGAGTGAGGTTTTCTGCCCTTTTTAGATTCTTCCCTTTATAAATGGAAATAATAATGCCTGGCTGAAGGGCTGTTTTGAGACTCCAAGCAGAATGGCCAGAAGGTGAAAAGCGCTGTATGAATAGAATTTGTTTCTGGTATTTTAAAGCATCGGCCCTTTCAGGGAAGACTTTCTCCCACGCTGTAGTCTTCATGGATGGAACACGGTGTCCTCAGCGTTGTGAGATGCTGGAGTGATGGTGTGGGTCATCACTTTGATTGTGGTTTTCAATTAAAAAAGAATTCTTAAAAGCATTCTTATTTACCTTCGCACCATAAATCGATGTAGCAGGAGGAGCGGCTTAATGGAGATGCTGAAGCAAGAGAAGAGAACTCACATTGGCTGAGGACCTAAATTTGTCCTAGGCGTTACTTCACTGAATTCCCACCATCTGTCAGTGAGAAAGTTGAGCAAAAAGCGAGTACAGAGATGTTAGGTAGCTTCCACAGAACACACAGCTTTTCACTAAGCGCTAAGATTGAAACAGCAACCATGGTTTTGCCACGCCATACTGAAGACGAATTTTCCTTAAGATTTTTGAGCCTAAAATCTATGTGTATGTTGTCATGTCTCAGTATATCAAAATATCCAAATTAAGAGTCAACATTTGCATAATAAACACAATAATCAAAAGTTAAAGCCTAAAGCTAAGAACCCTAAAAGTGTGCATTGGAAATGACCTTGAAATCAGCAAGTTCAAGAACCAGTCCATGGCTTTTCCAGCTTCTCCTTGAACACCTCCTGAAGTGTGGAACTCACTGTCTCCAGTGGCCAACAATTTCATCTTTGAACACTTAGAAAGCATTACCACTAGGCTCTCCCTGAGGCATTTCAAACTTAAGATGCTTAAAACTTAGTTCTTAAAGTAGTTTCATAATTTTGTTTATAGTTAATGGGGAGTTGGGCTTACCAGGGGAGAGTAAGTGCTATAGAAGGGAACATTATCCCATCAATAATTAACCCAGATTACATTCAGATTACAACCATTCACTTTTTCATTACTGAGGCCAAAGGAAAAAGTCAGTAAATTGTTACCCTATCTCCTTGGGATTTTCCAGGATCATCTTGTCAGAGCTTCAGTGCTCTATTTGCCTTAGAAGACAATTGTATCCATCAGGGTTCCCAGCAAGAAGCTGATGGTGCATTCAAATGAAAACTTGAGGCAGGTGAATGAAGGGACTTTTTACAAAAGTATGGGCAGGGTTCAGGGAAATCAGCAGAGTATGGTGAAGTGGCCCCAGACTAGCAATAGTGGAGAATTTAGTACCCGTGGACCTGAGAGGGTGAGGGGAAGGAGCAGAACCCAAGAAAGTCACCATGGAAGATGCCCCCCCCACCTAGAAGAAATGTGGCCCGAGGTGGAGGTTTGCTGATAATCAGGAGTTCAGCAGAGGAATGGGCACCTGGACCTCACTACCCCCACCAGGGTTCCTGCCCATGGCTCAGAGTTTCTGCTGGTACCAGTTGGAAGACAGAAGATAAGGAAGCTTACTAATCCAGTTCAGGAACTCACCTGCCTTCAGGACACAGAGCAAGACCCGGAAGAGCAGAGAATTCCAGCACCACAGTGTTCCATGCAGCCCCAAATATACCCCAAGCCTTGCTTTTCCTTCTTACTCCTCTCTTGCCATTTATCTACACCTTCTTCTCCCATCTCCATCTACTAAATCAACAACAGGAAGGACAGTTGGTTTGAAAATGACCTTGGGTCAGGTCACCTGGCTGGCTCAGTCAGGTGACCATTTGACTCTTGATTTCCGATCAGGTCATGATCTCAGGGTCCTATGATCTAGCCTGGCATTGGGCTCCGTGCTCAGTGGGGAGTGTGCTTGAGGTTCTCTCTCTCCCTCTCCCTCTGCTCATCCCCCTACTCTCTCTTTCTCTCAAATAAATTAAGAAAGAAAGAAAGAAAGAAAGAAAGAAAGAAAGAAAGAAAGAAAAGAAAAGAAAGGAAAAAAAGAAGCCTTGGGTCATGGATGGAAATGGTAATCCTAGAGATCTACTAGATTTTGCCATTCAGAGAGGTTAGCATTTGTCTCTTAAATTACACAAATTAATTCTAAAAGAAACTGTGTGACCTTGCTTCCACATTTTTGTGTCGTAATCAGAAGACCAAACTTGCTAAGAAATATATAGAAATATACACACGTGCACACACACACAAGCACACACATTTAGAGGCCATTTAGTGTTCACAAATCAAATAAACTTTTTTCCTTTTTCTCTGATTTCTTTCTGAGACTTTGTCTAATTGTTCTTTGTTAAAGCCTTTATTAAGCTTTAAATACTGCCAATGTAACTTCTAAGCTCTGAATTACTAGTCTAATTGCTTTCTCCCTATCCCCAATATGTTCAAAGCCTTGCCTTTCGGGAATTCTGTCTTAACTAAAGTTTTCTGAGACTGAAGTTTTCTGAGTAAGGGGTCTCAGAACCAGATTTTCCAATGGGGTCTCCTCTTGTGCTTGGAGATAGAGCTGACAAACAGCATGCACTTCCAACAAGCCAGGTCCATTGGAAGGACCATTTGTTGCAAAATCCCTGAGATAAGAGCTGACACAGTTTGAACAAGTTCGAGGAAATCTTTGCATCCATATTACTTGGATGCTAGTGTGATAGTCTGCTCATAGGTGTTTTGAGCCTGAGAGTTTTTTTTCAGACTCCAGTAAATCCCATACTAATCTGCTCCACCGTGCCCCCGATCACCAGTCCAGAGCGATACATGTCGGTGGTGAAGACAACACATTCTTACACAGAATTTATTTATTTATTTGACAGAGACAGCCAGCGAGAGAGGGAACACAAGCAGGGGGAGTGGGAGAGGAAGAAGCAGGCTCCCAGGAAGGAACCTGATGTGGGGCTCGATCCCATAACGCCGGGATCACGCCCTGAGCCGAAGGCAGACGCTTAACCACTGTGCCACTCAGGCGCCCCTAAGGGCAGCATTTTATCTTGAAAGGTAGCTGATACATTAGTCAGCTCACTGGTGAGGGCTTCAGAGTTCTATAATCCTTGAAGGTGTGTGTATTTTTTCCCCTAATGTTAGTAATATGGCAGGGACACTGAGTAATAAACCTTTTTAATTCACATACTCATTCAAGTTTTTATTAAGCCCCTTCTTTGAGGCAAGTATGGCCGTAGGGGTGGGACATGATGTGGCGAGGAAGATGTGATCCCTGTCCTTAAAGAACTTGTGGTTCAGCTGAGTGACCATATCACATCAGAACGGGGGCAAATTCTGAAAGCAAAATATTGTCAGAGACTCTGCAGACCTCTTCATCTGTTTCGTGCCACAGCCCTTAAACTGACGAGGCTCCGTGAGGCCATCTGAGTGATGTTGTTGCGGTTGTGTATGTGCCACGGGCTCAACAAATCATGACGACTGTGGTTATCAGTTGATTCTTACAGCCATCCCATCCCCAGCCTCATGATCCCGTGTAGCCCAGACACGCATCAGTTTTCATGCTAGGCGGTTGCAACAACCTCCTGATTGCTTTCCCTGTTTATACTCAAGCATCTTTGCTTTAGACCCCTAAATCCATTCTCTAGCACCCCTTAAACGATCGTGCTAAAACAGGCATCTGGTGCTCCCATTTCCCTCCTTTAACGCTTCACAGTTTCCCATGTCCGCCAAGGTAAGGTAAGGTCCAGACCAGTGAGCGCCACTGTGATCTGACTTCTCCAGCACCCTCCCTCGGCTCCTGCAGCTACACCTTCCCGTGGATTCTTCCCATGGTGACCTCTTCTGGTGAGCCTCTCCCAGCGTCCACTTCAGGCTTTAGCCCTTCCTGCCTGCGTGCCGGGCATCAGTCTACCTGGGCCTTCCTCTTCCCTTCCTAACTCCGCCTCTGCTTTCTTGGTCCACCTCCATGTCTGTCCCTCTCTACTGCCACCTCGCAGGCACCATCACGTATTCCCTGAACAACTGCTGTAGCTTCCTAACTGGTCTCCCCTCTGCCTCTGCTCTTGCTCCCTTCCAGTCCATTGACCGCCAGGGTGGTGGTAACCATCACGCAAGCCCTCTTTACCCTTTTCCTGTCATGCTGGAGATAAAGAACAGCATCTTTCCTAGGGCCAGTACAGAAGGGCCCTTCCAGGCGCTGCTTGTGTCTCCAGACTCGTGCTCCTTATGCAGCTGGCTCCAACGACCATGACCTTCTTCATGCCTGCGAACGACTTTGCGTGTCAGGTTTCCTTCTGCTGCAGCTTTTGCACCTGCTGGTCCCTTTTAGCTTGTTCATGTCTCCTACCCATTGCACAGATCTCAGCTCAAGAACTCCTGTCAGAAGGAAGCCCTCCTTGATCGCTAGTCTAGACTTTCTTTATTCTGCACTCTCACGGAAAAGTATTCCTGTTCTTTGTAGCACCTACCTCGGTCTGCAGGTGGTTGTAATCATTGTCTGACTCTGACCCGAAAGCAAGCTTCATGAGATAGAGATGACGCCTGATTTTGTTCGTCATTGCATTCCTAGCCTAGTACAGTATCAGGCACAAAAGGGAAGCATTCTAATCCATCAGTCAATCAATCCTCCAAGACTTACTTCGTTTGGAAAGCCCTAGCGTCATGACCACTAGCATCCCAGGTGGGATTGGCCTCCAGCAGCCTGTGAATGTGTTGGAGCACAGACCTTTGTTCTGTATTATTTTCCTTGCCAGTCCCTTAAGGATCTCAGAGTCCAGAGAGAGAAGCGATATCTTAATCAACTCTACATCCACTATGCCTGACATGTAGATGGTGAACGATACATTCGTCAGTAAGTTTTTTTAAATTGAGGTAAAATTTGCATAACATAAAATTTTAACCATTTTAAAGTGTCTAACTCCGTGGCATTTATCACATTCACAATGTTGTACAATCATCACTACTGGTTTCAGAACATTTTCATCACCCCAAAAGGAAGCCCCTTACCTGTTGAGTAGTTATTCCCCCCTCCACCCTCTCCCCACCCAGCTCCTGGCAACCATTAATCTGGTTTCCACCTCTTTGGATTATTCCATACTGGGACATTTTGTACCAAGGGAATATAAATATGTGGCCTTTTGTGTTTGGCTTCTTTCACTTAGCATAATACTCTCAAGGTTTCTCCATGCGATAATATGTATCAGGACTTCATTTTCATGGCTGAATAATACTCCATTGTGTAGATACATCACGTTTTGCGTATTCGTTCATCTGATAGTGCTATAAACTTCCATACACACTTTTGTTTGAATAGCTGCTTTCAGGCCTTCCGCTGTGTACTTGAAGATGGAATCGTGTCACGTGACTGTATGGTTAGCTGAGTGAGCGACCACCGAACTGCTTTCCAGGGAAGCCGCGTCATTTTACATTCTCACCAGCAGTGTATGAAGGCCCCAATCATTTCTCGACATCTTCACTGATACTGTTATTTTCTGTAGTTGTCATTTTTTTTAAAAAAGATCTTATTTATTTATTTATTTGAGAGAAAGAGCAAGAGAGAGAGAGAGAGCATGAGTTGGGGTGAGAGGCAGAGCGAGAGGGACAAGCAGACTCCCTGCTGAGCAGGGAGCCTAATGAGGGGCTTGATCCCAGGACCCTGAGATCATGACCCAAGCTGAAGGCAGACGAGTCCCCCAGGTCCCCCTGTAGTTGTCATTTTTTGAAGCAATCAGTATTATAGCTACCCTAGTCGGTTTGCAGCAGTATCTCATTGTGGCAGTACCACTCCCTATCCGTTAGGATGATTACTGCTAAAAAAAATTAAAAACAAAAAAATCAGAAAAGAACAAGTGCCGGTGAGGATGTGGGAGAAATTGGAATCTTTATGCACAGCTGGTGGGAGTGTAAACTGATGCACAAAGGAAAACCTACTGTATGAAGACAGTATGGTGGCTCCTCAAAAAATTAAAAATAGAATTGCTCTCTGATCCAAGCAATTCCACTTCTGAGTATATACCCCAAAGAATTGGAAGCAGGGACTGGAACAGATATTTGCACATCCGTGTTGATAGCAGAATTACTTGGAATAGCTGAAATGCGGAAGCAGCCCAAGTGCCGTTCAGCGGGTGAACGGACAAACAGAACGTAGTAGGTGCATGTCACGGCTTACTCCTCAGGTTCGAAAAGGAAGGAAATCCTGTTAAATACCACCACATGGATACAGCTTGACGACATCATGCTAAAGGGAATAAGCCATCCGCAAAAAAGACAAATATTGCCTGATTCTCCACTGATGTGAGTAGTCACATTCCTGGAGACTGAAACTAGAAGGCTGGCTGCTGGGGGCTGTGGGGGAGGTGGGGAAACCATAGGCCAAAGGTTGAGAGAGGGTTCCATTTTCTCCAAAGAGGTAGAATGCAAGCGGGCACGCACATGGGATTGTGGCCTGGATGTTTCACTGTCTCCCGTGTTCCTCCAACAGCAAAAGGAGGCTCTTCCTAATCTAAAGACTCCGTAACAGTTGGCAAATGACGTGAGGCATGGCACATAGAAAAGAAGTCCCAAATGGATAGCAACGGGAGAAAAGGAACCCTAGAAAAAATAACTGAGAAGGGACTGCAGTTCCCCAAAGTACCATTAGAAACCATTTCTCGAATGGAAGAAGCAAATGAAGAGCTCAGAATTTGTGACAAGACAGCTGACCAAGAAAGAAGAGGACATTCTAGAGAAAAATGCCGAGGCCCTGGGTTCCAGCTGATGAGCAGAATTGTTGGTGGTCAACTTCTGGTTTCAAGACAGAAAACCACCCTGTTTTCTGTAGGTAACAAATATTTATTGCCTGAGTGTTAGTTCTGATGACACAGTCAGCAAAGTATGATATTTGTAAGCCGGTGTTTTATAAGCAGCAGTCATGGTAGCACCCACTGAAACCGAAAAGCCGAAAGCCCTCTTCAGAGTCCTATATTTTGGGATTCTTTTTAATAAAAATTCCTATTTATTTTGTGTCAGGAAGAACACCAGGGACTAAAATTATTTTGAAAAGAGGCTAGATGAAGTACAACTCCTATCTCCCCCCGCAAAACAATAAGTAATTGTATCCGAGTAAACTTTCGTGTCTAGCTGTTTGAGGGAGTCCTTAGGTTTTTCTTAAAATGATTATTCAGGAAAAAAATGTTCAGTTGGGATTATCCTTACTTTTTATAACCCCTTTTCTTTCCTGGTATGTGGCTTTTAGCCATGCCTCTGATTCTTAGAATGCTTCCGAAAAAGATGAATTAAGGAAAAGGAAAGGAAATTCAAATAAGTCAACGGGGGCTGCTTGGCAATAGTGAGCATAAAACATGTGGTTAGGAAGAGGTTGAAATGAACTAAAATCAAGGCAACTGCTTTTTTCAATAGTACTTGCTATTTCTATCCTCCATTTCCACAGAGGGAGGGAAACTGAAATGGTATAATAAAAACAGCTAATATTTATCCAACGAAGTACGTGAGGTGCCCGGGCCCGTTCTAAATGCTTCATACGTATTAACTCACTTAATCTTCACATCAGCCCTGTAAGGACGGAACCGTGGAAGCGTCCATTGCTAAATTTTCAGGAATTTTGTGAGCCTGTTGGTAGCTTGAAATCAGTCATTGTGGGAGTATTTATTTATACCATGGAAATCGACATATGTTACAAATCGGGGCTTCTGGGGGGAGAGCCATTTGTTAAACGTTTTCTAGAATACCACTGCTGTTGTCCTTCTTTCACAGATGGGGAAACTGGGACACAGAGAAGTTAGGTAGATTTTCTATGATCATGCAACTAGTAGTTAAAATTGGTAGCGAGGCAGCTCGGCTTAAGATCCCAAGCCTTTCGCCGTCGTACCATACTGCTTCTGATGCGACTAACTTGCACGGGCTGGATTGAGAAAGCCTCGGGCTCTAATGTGGACTCTTCTATTATCACCGTTTAAGCTTTCTGGGCCTCAAGGCATTTTGTAATGGAGACGTTACAATCTAAGAATGCTTCACATTGATCTCTGCTATATCATGAATCAAATAGAGTATGTGAAATTGCAAAATAGTCCTTGATTATCCCCTTCCTTCCATCCTTCCATCCTCCCTCCCTCCCTTCCTTCCTTCCTAATTTTGATCGTGTCTTTGCTATGAAAGTAGGATACAGGTAAATCTCTTCGGACTTTTGGCAGCGTTTGAGGAAGACTATAGTGAATTTTCTCCCTAATGCTCCCATACTGCTTTCCTCATTATCGTAGAAAGCAGAACAGCTGTGCTGACAGTGGGTATCATCAGCATCATTAATAAGTATTTATTGAGCATGCCCTTTGTGCTGAGCGCTGAGGACACAGAGAGGTAGAAGATAGGACCCTAGAAGCTTGCCTGACAAGTGGCCCAGAGAGAGAGGAGAGGAACCACAGTGTGTGGGGAAGGCTTTCTGGGGGAGGAAGGAGGACCTGAGTGGAAGGAAGCATCACCCAGCAGGTGGGCATCATAGGTCGGCAGAATGGTTTGAAGGAAGGCACCGGGACAATGATCATTTTTCTGTGTTTGGAATAATAAGTGATGCGATTTGGGGCGCCTGGGTGGCACAGCGGTTAAGCGTCTGCCTTCAGCTCAGGGCGTGATCCCAGCATTATGGGATCGAGCCCCACATCAGGCTCCTCCGCTGTGGGCCTGCTTCTTCCTCTCCCATTCCCCCTGCTTGTGTTCCCTCTCCTCGCTGGCTGTCTCTATCTCTGTCAAATAAATAAATAAAATCTTTAAAAAAAAAATAAAAAAAAAAATAAGTGATGCGATTTGGCCCAAGGAGAAGTCCTGTAATAGGAGATGAGGCTGGAAAGGATGGACTGCTGTTTGAAGAGGGCCTTTGAGCTTGGCTCAGGAGCGTGGGCTTCAATTTTTGAACAGTAAGGAATCACCCGTGGTGCTGAACGCACCAAAGATGCGTAAAGTCGTGCTCTGAATGAGGTGAGATTTAGCCAGGTGTGTAGCATGAACTGAAGGAGAGAGTTGCTGGAAACGGAGATAACAGTAAAACAATAATCTATTATGAAAGTTTCTCCAACATGGAAAATCCTCATGGAATAATTAGAATTGTAAGCAAGATACAATTAGAATTGCAGACTCTGGTTACAACAGTACAAACACCTAGGCGGCGGTGGGAGAGACTGGGAAGAACCACAGCTGCATTATCGCAGTGATTGGATTGCACTGGAGAATTATGGGGGATTTTTTTTTCTTGAATCAGATTTTTGGTTATGGGGTCATAGTTAATCATTGTGAAAATGTATGTAAATAAACAAATGGACAGAAGAAGAGGTGCTCGAAGGGGACACATATATTAGGTAAAATGAGAAATGATGCTTTAGACAGAACAAGATAAAGGAAAACCATCCAAACGCGATGGCTTTGGGGCAGCTGGAGATACAGGGCTGAATGGAGAGTGATCAACCCTTGACACGGGGCTTTGCGAGCCAGGGAAGGGCTGAGGAGCTGGAGGGAGCTCACAGCAGGAAGCACTGAGCAAGACCTGAAACTTGGGCTTGGCCCGAGAAGGTGCGGAAGAGGAGGAAGAAGGGAAATCCGTAGACAGGCCTGAACATAATTAACCCAAGAGGGAGGAGTGTTAAGACCTGTTAGGACAAAGAGGCTAACAGAAGTTAGTTTATAAACTCATTTCATTTAGTGAGTGTTTTCCTCTGTGTTGGCACCATGAAACGTACATTACCTCCACTGGCTTTTATAATTCTCCTAACGGTGCCTGTGTTGGGTGCCATTATTATGTTCTCCCCATTCTACGGATGGAAAACCGAGACACAAAATACAAGATGGCGCAAATCCTTCCATTTTGTAAGTGAAGGTAAAAGGGCTCACAGGTCAAGGTCACGTGACTTCTCCGGAGTCGAACCTGGCTTGAAGAGGGGAGCTTTTGTGGGAGGGAGGTTATGCATGCAAATCCCCCTCGATGGTGGCCAGCCCACCACTAGCACTGCTGAGCCTTGCCACAATTTGTTATGGATTTTCACAGCTGATATCGAAAGGACTTTGGTGGTATTTCCTCACACTTACTTTCCACATTTTCTCAATATATAAATTGTCTAACTCTACAAATTTTGATGCTAATGTCTCTCGGTGTTATATGGCTGCTCCAAGTATTTTTCCTAGTTGATTATCAGTACTGTATCCAATGTCATATATGGGAAAGCTTTTAAAACCTGGTAATGAATCCATTGATGAAGTGAGAGGGGGCAGGGTGGACAGTATTCAGAAGAGAGGAGGAACTGTGATCATTTAGCAAAATGCTGATTGGAAATTTAATTCAAGTTATATACATTGGTGATTCAACCCTACAAAACAAGGTGTTTAGGTTATGAGATGCCTAAGTGATCTTCTCTTTCAATGTGTGTGTTAATAGTGTCTTTGATGCAGAGAGTTACTAGATAGTTTTGCTCAGTTTTCAAGAAAGACCCTGAATGTACCAATCAGTAAAGGCCAGATACTATGCCCTTCGTAATGACTAACAACCAACAAATCCATCACGAATCTATTAAAACCTCAGGCCCTGGAAGCATACTAGCAAATTTCACAGTCTAAATTCTTACGAAGGTGGGAAATTTTATAGATTTTGCTTTAACATAATAATGCATCCTGGTATTCACGTGAAAATGGAATCACGAACTGTAGTTTTCTTGTTATTAATTCAAATTAGGATATCTATTTTACTAGATTTCCAAAAATCTAAAACTGTTGCATCTGCAGTTTTGGATGTATTTATGGTATTAATTGGCTTTAAACACGGTTAAATTTTACATTTAGTATCTTACTACAGTTGTGGGGGTGGTACTCACAAACCAACCCTGGTTTGTGTACTACCAGTATCTTTGTAAAAGTGACTTACAAAGAATGATTCTATTATAAAAATAGAACTATTATTGCAATACTCTGAAGTCTCTACAGGAAAAGAAAATAAAAAGACTTGATAAATCTCTATTATCTCTGGCTATTTGCTGATTATGTGGAAAAATTAAGCCAGGAACTGACTTGTCTCATCGTCATCCGTCATTATTTACTTGGTATCTACACACCAAAAAAAAAAGTCCAAGTAGAGGAGCCTGGTGGAAATTTTTATTTTACTATGTTTTATATGATACCTTCCATAAAGTCTTGATCACGAGACCCATGTTTTAATAACCTGACCTAAAAAAATATTTAGGTGAGGGCAAAAGGTTCCTCAGATGTGTATCGCCTTATGGGTCCAAGGAGTGTTTTTCAACTCACTGTGCATTCTGAGTCATAGTGGGGTGTGTGCCGCCGTGAGAACAAGAAATAGAATAGAAACCGTTCACTTCAGAGAGCACTGCTATTAGTAAGGGTGAGTGCCGTTGGAGGAGCCCTTGTTGTCCTTACAGTGTCTGTTGGCCCGAGATCCGTTCTTCACTCTTCTGCTGGGCTCTCTGAGGCCAGTGGGGCCGATTCCTTTGGGCTGCACTTCCCAGGTGCTTGTATCTGCTGCAGTCAGCCCCTGGGAGGCCCTGGCAAGAGACAGGACAGCTGGAGGACAGGAAGGAAGCGGAAGACAGGGTATTAGTCCCCTCTTCTCTTTCTGCCTCTGGCTGCGTCTCCAGCAACAGCTGTGTCTCCACAGTGGCTCTGAGAACCGTCCTGGCTTCCCACCTCTCTAGGAGACCTCGGTCTCTGGGCTCCGTGAGTTCTGCCTCATCCCTGCTCCCGCACCTTCGGGCTGATTGTGACTTCTTACTGTTGGTGCTCTCAGCTCCATGTCTGCATCTCAGCTTTTTCCTCGCCTAGGTAAACAATTTCCTGAATTAAATTCCTCCGTTTTCCTGGTTGGGCCCTGACTGGCACCATTCACTGTATCCCTACGTATGTGTGTATCAGGTCATGACGTGGAATACATTTCGTACTGAGAGTAGTTGTTAAAACAGTTTGAAAGCCACAGTCGAAGAAAACAAATTTGACAGCCTGCGGTGGATAGCGCTGGGCCTGTTTCTTCACTTGGGCATTGATGGCTGTCACTGAGATGAAGAGCATGAACTTGGAGACTTCTTTCCCCTCTCTTTTAAAAAGGGAAAACGATGTGGTGCAGTAGAAGGTGCACCAACTGGGAGTGAGGAGACCAAGATTCTAATCTTGGTGGGTGGCCATGGGCAATCCAGGGAGCCATGTGTTCTAGCATAATGTGCTTCCTTTGTGCATGGAACCAGAGGCTCTGAGATCGGTCTGTCTTTTTTCTTTTTATGAAGATTTCTTATTTATTTATTTATTTGAGAGAGACAGAGAGAGAGAGAGCAGTGCATGACCAGCAGGAAGGGACAGAGGGAGAAGGAAAAGCAGACTCCCCGATGAGCAGGGAACCCAATGCAGGACTCGATGCCAGGACCCCGGATCATGGCCTGAGTTGAAGGCGGATGCTTAACTAACTGAGCCACCCAGGCGCCCCTGGCATTTCTTTTTTAAAAGGACTCCTATAAGAAGTTATAGTGTTACCATTTGAAAGAAGGCATTGATATATAGCCTGTGACAGGTCAAAGACCAGAGAGACTAGCATTTGTAGGCTGTTTAAAAGAATAGTCACTTACCTAGATCATTCCATTATACTTGAGTTATTTAATTATTTTCCTCAATTGGTAAGTATTTATGTATTATGTTAGCACTAGAAATAATAGCTCAGTGTTCTGGTCATAAGTTCTTAGGGAATAAACTTCGATATGGGCCGTGGGACCTGCAGAATATATCAGGCAACGGTGGTTACAGTCATTAATGTCAGTAAATAAATCACACCGTAAGATTGAGGTGTCACATGAAGACAGATGCCCCCACAGGTAGATATATTTTTTAAGTAGTTCAATAAAATATAGGCAAAGTGGGAGGTGTCAATCTCTTTAAGATGCAGACACACCCCGCATGCCCGAAGTCCTATTAAACCAACGGTGCTTCACGTTATGATGTTCTTTGACCTTATCAGCAATTCCCCTGATTTCCTCCATATTGTAGAAAAGTCTGTGACCAAAAGTCCCCAAATTGTCCTCGAAATAGTAAAATTCCCACAGATGTCACAGTGTCTCTGGTGAGATAAGCAACTGTATATGCACAATTCCAGACCAGATGTGAGCCTCTCCTTTACGCCCAGCACTCAGGGGGTCAGGGACTGTTCAGCTGAGTTTATCTGTGAGGGAGATAAAAGAGAGAAGCTTCCTGCCTGGCAGCAAACCTTGCCCCATGCAGAATCCAGACACTTGCCACCCTTTCCTCAAACTTTGTATACTTGTGGTTTTTTGGGTTTTTTTATATTCATCACTTTCTGGCTGGTAACAAAATTGACAACTAAAATAGAGCCATGTTGTTGTGGAATGTATTTTATCCCCACCTGCGGAGAGAATCAATTTTTTTTTTTTTTTTGGTCCCCAAAGCAGACTATTTATCTCCATTTCTTTAAAGAGTCATCTAAGGTAATTTTCATGGTTATTTTTGTTTTTATATGTTTCTGGTTTATTTTCTACTCTTCCCTCAAATTTACATAGAACGACTTCAAGCACAGAAAAAAAAAATGGCTGGAATAAAACAACAGCAGATTGCGCTCTTGTGTGCTGAACTTGAAGCAAGAATCTGGTGGGTGATGTGTTGGAAGTCAAGCTGGAAAAGGGTCACACACATACGAAATGCAGTGAATAGCCATGGAAAAGATAAGTCCGGTAAGAGCCAAACATGGTCTAAAAGTAAAATGCTGCCATAAAATCTAATAAAACAGCGTGGAAAAGGGATACGGCATATTCTGCCACCGTGGCCTTTGGCTGAGGGGCTTGGAGATGAGCTACAGTGTCCCACTGGTACAGAAGCATGTTATTCAGAGAAACACAGGGCAATCGGTACAATGGCCTGCCAAAGAAAAGTTAAAATATTTGAGCAATTGGTGACAATAAAAAATTTTAGGCTCTGAATTCTTGTTCTGATCCCTCAAATGCACCTGCCCAAAGATGTGTTGAAGCCTCAGAGATACATTGAAGACAACATTTGTAAAATCCTTTCTTGTCTGGTCAACAATATATAATGGAGTATTATTGAGAAAATCCTTCAGAATGAAATTATCCTCAGAAAACCCATCTCCAGAGACAAATGAAGCCTTCCTTTGGGCAGTTAGAATGCATTTGAATTATCTAGAGCAATATTGAGTTCTAAATGGTTTTTCTAAGGATAGACATGATTGGACATATAAAGTGTGCCTGCTTCATTTTATGAAAGTTAAGGGAAAGATTAATTTCTTATCAGAAAAGTATCCTCGATCATTAGTGCTGCTGGTACCTCGAAGGCAGGACTTCCTCCCCCCTGTGACAAAGACCCTCTTGGGGAGCTGACTGAATGTGTGGACTTCCTTTGCAGAAAGTGCATCTTAACATGATCGCGGAACTTCAAACACGGTTTCAAGGGATTGTCAAATGCGCCAAAAATCGTGGATATTCTACCTCCCCCTGGTCCCATAGAGGGTTCAGAACCCTGTATGGATGACCAATGACTGAACAGTTTTTACATGAGCCACAAAGATCACGCTGAGTCTGGAGTTTTACTAAGCTGGGTTAAAAATTCTGACTTCATCACTCAGTTTTCTCTAAGTTGTTTGATCACATTCCCCTCGCAGTTAAAAAGGAAAAGAATAAAATAAGAAAGAGTATGACTTATGCATATTTTTTCATAATACATGTATTCAGTATCAATATATCAAGTGCATGATAAAACATACACAAAATAGAAGTTAGGAAAGAATGAGATGAAGATGAAGAGAATAAAATATCTTGCTAATCACGATGATATCATACTCTATCAATAGCTAATATCTCATGGCAATATATATGCTCAGGTCAGAATTCATCGTTAATGATAGTTCATAGAAATCCAGATTGCAAGTAGTCTTGAATAATTGTGAATGTTTTTGACCTATTTCTTGTCAGATCCAATTAGACTACCATTGTTTTCATGTTTCCGTATGGCTGGAAAAACTTTTAGAACTGAAAGTGGCAGATTTGATCTTGATTTTCACCTGTGAGTGCATTATCAGATTTATCTTAATCTTCGATTTCTTTGAAGGACTCTTTTAAGCCACTTGTTTTCCAAATAAGAGAGTTAATTGGTTAAAACCAGACAAGACACTTTGTGGAAGGTGTAAACTTCAGGCAATGTCAACACCCTGAAAATGAAAGAACAAGAGGGGGCGCCACTGTCACCCCTCTGCCTGAGGCCCTTCGGTAGGTGCTCCTCATATATGATGCTGGGCACGTGACCACTTTCCTCGGCACCACGTAAAGGTCCTAGGTAAATGAATATAATGAACATTAGTAAATATCTTCTCTTTTTAGGCATTACATTTTCTAAGCATTAAAGGAAAAAGAAATAGAATTTCTACTGTTCTTCCCAAATCACAGTGAATTGCCTTATGCACTCCGCTTTGGAGACCCCTGCCTTAGGCAAATTATTTCCTGCCTCTCAGTTTCTTCATCTGTAAAATGGGGATAATGTCACAGAACTTACAGAGCCAAGTGGGTAAACAGCATGTGTAAAGGTGTGTCCACAAACACTGGCATGTGATTTAAAGGAGAAATAAAAGGAGAAATGCTATTTCAATGATTACCACTCTATCACACGGTTGCCAAGTGTACACTCCCGTTACTCCCAGCCTAATTAGAACAGCAAACAAAACCTCCTCTCAGTGCCATCTATATGACTGCAAGAGCTGTAGTTTCTCACCTCCCACCTTACCCCCAAAACAAAACGCAACAAACAAAACAAAAGCATATTAGCCTCTTCAGCTTGGAAAACAACGGATTCTGAACTCTTAGTAATCTCATTCATTAACATGAGAATTACTCATTGGGAAGACCCGTTAAATCCTATCAGATAATTTTAATTTGGATCCCTAAAGTTGTGGGGTTTCTTGTTTGCTTCTTGTTTTCTTTTGTTTTTAAACAACATACAATGTACTAGACATCCGGCTAAGTGCTAAGGTTTCCAAGATGAATTGAACTTGCTCTACGCCCTCCAGGCACTAACCATCTAGTGGAGGATACCAAACAAATAATCGCATCAAAGTGATAAGTGCTATAATGGAGGTACACACTGGTTGCTATGGGAGCAGAGTAGGATAAGCAGCTTCCTTTGCCTGGGGAGGGCAAGGAGGGCCACTGGAAGGACGCTGGGCCACAGCCAAGTCTTGGAGGATGTGGGCTGGGAACCTGCAGGTTCCCAGGTCAGAGGGAAGTATATCCAGTTTGGCCCCTTAGCAGCCAGCAGGTAGACCAGGTTTCTGGAGCCCAGGGGTTTGAAGAAGCCAACAAGGCTGACAGAAATCTGTCCCTGCTCAGCCTTGGATGAAATGCTATCCCTGAAATTTATCATAGAATGGACGGGAAATAGACAAAGGCTCTTGAGCTAGAGGGTGATACCATCACAAAGAACTGGGGTGGTATTTTGGAGGAATGACTGGTGAACCAAAATCTCTTGAGACTGTTGGTTGGGAAAAAGGAGAGAGAGGCATGTTTACCTCTGTAGTAAATTTACTTGCTAATTCTAAACTCCTCAGGAAAGCAAATGTCAGCTAATTCACTGTGTCCAAGTTTAGGTTCCATTACTGCAGATGAAGCATTCATTCCCTAAGTGTCTGACTTGCTCCTATTTGAAGCTAGGCCACATTTCAGCCAGCATTACCAGTTTGCCTGGTGGGATTACAAGCTTCTTCACGTTGTGCATGGAATTTTTCTTTATGAGGATGTTATAACCAGATATCAATTTTCAAACCCAATATCCACTCTAAACAGAACATCAACCACAGCCGACTTACATAACAAGTGAATGTGGCCATACAGACATGAAAAAGCGACTTCCCTCTCTTGATGCCAAACTAGAAAGAGAAAAGCAAGTTCAGAGAACACATTATGACTCATCAAAGTCCAAAAGGAAAAGCTTCATGTGACTATAGCATCCTGTGCAGCCTCTTGGGGTCCTTTTAGCCTGCAAGCATATTGGCTTTTGTGTGGATCTTCTGCGAAACAAAAGAGCCCCATCATTCTCCTCCTTAACATCAATTGTTAAATGTTGCTTTCCCTCAGAGATGTAGCTTATGCTCTACGTTCTACAATCTTTTTTTTTTCCATACTGAGTGAATGCCTTTTCATTCCTCCTGAGTGTAGGCCTTATTTTCTAACATTTCTACTTGCTGCGGTGCAAGCTACAAACAAGACGATTCTTCAGAGGGAAGACCTGAAGGGAGAAGGTGGTGCTTTTTTAGACCAATACAAAGGGGAAAGGAGGTGCAATATCTGTATTTAAGCTCTGCTCCCAGAGATAGATTTTATTTTTCAATTCCCATAGTCGAGCATATAATGCATTGATACCAATCCCTCCAAGTCCTGCATCAAAATTTTATATGAGCTGAAAGATATACACATGTAGCAAAGCGAGTGTTTCCTTCTCTCCTCTCCCTCTGACAAAATGCCAGGAGGAATGGCCAGTCTCTTCCTCCAGTGTCTTACCTAGATGATTGTTCTGTCTTTGAAATCTGGCATGGCAGGTGAAGGTGGAATCGTAAAGGGATCAAAGGTACTTATGTACCAGGAAGGAAAGGCGTGAGGTTGGCATGCCACAGAAACAAATTGGGCCTAAAAAAAAAAAAATTAAAACCTGATATTAGCTAATGTAATAAGCATGGCCATTAGGTGAAGGCCCTTTTACAGACAACTAGGTTATCTGGCTATATTATTAGTTGCAATTTATGAGGCAGTTAGAAGTTATACTTTTACTGCATTGCTAATTTTAAGGTTTCTCACTGTTTATTTCCCAGGTAAAAGTTATACCGGCATATCCTCGGACAGAAAAACTAGTTCTTACAGTCCACTCTTCAGGGCATACCGTATTCTGTTTCTCTTAGATGCGTTTTCTTTTGTTGTCCTGAGGTTCACTTTGGGATAGACAGGAAATTATAACGCCGAAGTTACCAAGCAAGTAACAAAGCCTTAGAAACTAGGGGGTGGCTTGACATTGACACTCCTAGCCGTCTGAACTTGGTGCCCTTGCAGACTCTACCACCCCTAGCAGGGGACCAGCCACGTAAACCGTTTTTGCCATTTCCTGACCCTCTGCAGCTCTGGGTGCACTCTGCTTTGCTTCTTGTCTTCAGCTTCTCCAGTGCCTGGTTCCAAGCATCCTAGAACTGCATTTCAGACCCTGTTGCTCAAAGAGGCACTTTTACAACAGCAAAATGGTCTTAAAATAGGATTTTACTCTAGGGGGAAAATCCTCAACCAAATAGTCACAGTGCACTTTGAATGACTAATTGAAGCCATTACATTACAAAATAAGGGATACATCATTCTTTTCATAACACTACCATATAGGAACAGTTTTAATTTTAAGAGTCAAGCACTTACATTAATCTGAGTCTGAAATAATAGGCCCCTGATTTAAAATCTCCTAACATTCTTTCACACTTCATAAAACTAAAAATAAAATTGTCTCAGCAAACACTGACCTATTCCGCCAGCCAAAGAACTGTATTTCAAGGAGAATTGGAACAAGAGGTCTCAAAACTGCCAAGTGCCAGCAGTTTACTGTGTGGAGCCTTAATCGGTCTTAAATGCGAGGTGGGAGGGAAGAGCCTATGGACTGTACAGGATAAGAGATTTATTCTCCTTCTTAAATCAAAAGCAGATTCCATGCTTCAGCTGTCCCCTAACCCGCTCGCCCCGCCCCCACGGGGTTGTTTTTCCATATTTTTGTATATATTTTACTCGAAGATGACAGGTGAGGGAAGCTTAAAGTGCCGGATCTGGTCCACAAAGTAAACAGAGGGGTTAGGGTGGGCTTATTTATTTACAAAGCGTTCAGTCTCTCAGCTGTTTTCCCTTCCTTGGCATTTGGAAGCTTGCCGTCCTTTAGAAAAGAGGCAGATTTGGCAGGAATGTTCTTTGTGCCCGCCTCTCTTTTTACCGGCGAGAAAGGGGACAGATTTATAATTACAACCTTCAGTGGGGGGTGGGAGGGTGGGCAGGAAAAGTTTCAGCCGGCACGACAATGCCTGTTTTTTCTTTCACGGTCAACGCCGTGCGACAAACAGCTTCGGTGCCACTCGGAGCCCTCCCCTGTCCCCTCCCTTTCCCTCTGCAGGCTCGCTCTGGCAGGCGGAGGCACAGTTAAATTCCAGCACCTTCTCCACATACCCCCAAACTACTACGCGCTATTACTACGGCTGTCCTCCCTCTCGCGGTGCCTCGCCTGCTTCCCCAGCCTTCCCGGGGGAGCCCGGCAGCGCCCCCCCAGGAGGACGGCCGGCAGAGGGATAACGGGCGCCTAACTCCTCCAGGGCTTGGGGCTTTCTGCGTCCTGCGCAGTTTCTGTGCTCCAGGCACGAGCACGGCCCGAGAGCCGGCGCCTTGCAGACACACACGGATCCACGCATACAGTAGAGCTGTCTCGATCCACATTCTTGCACACCGCCCCCTCCCTCCCCCGAGCTCCCGGAGTCGCTGAGCGGGGCGAGTGACAGGCGCGTCCCGCCAACCCGCGCCCGGGCGGGCAGGGAGGAGCGGCGCGCGGGGCCAACTGCGGCGCGTCTTCCGGCGCCCGTGGAGGAGGCGAGGGTGGGACGCGGGGCGGAGCCCGAGTTTAGGAAGAGGAGGGGATGGCTGTCATCAATGAAGTCATATTCATAATCTAGTCCTCTCTCTCTCTGTTTCTGTACTCTGGGTGACTCAGAGAGGGAAGAGATTCAGCCAGCACACTCCTCGCGAGCAAGGTAAATATAACTTACAACTCCTTTCTCCTCTTTCCCCTCCCTCCGGCCTCCCGGCTGCAGCCGCCGCACAAACCCCTCCGGCACCGCGCCGCCTTCGCCGGGGATTATTCATTATTATCCTAATTATTATTTATTGTGCATGCACGGAGACCAAAACAAACAGGCGGGCCAACCGCCACAACAACAACAAAAAAAGCCCGCCTCCTCCCCGCGGGCCTCAGGTGGAATGCTCTAACGACAGCTCCCGGGCGGCCGTGGAAGAAACGGGAAAGTTTCAACCGAACCTTGCTGTTCTAATAATAACAGTAATAATTACTACTTCGGGGAGGCGAGGGGCGGGGGGAATCCCAACAAACCACAGCCTTGACCCTAGGTAGGCAGTCAGCGATGCGCTGCCAACTCAAGGTTGCAACATACACACACTCGGCAAGGTTGCAATCCCCCCATCCCCTTAAAGCTGGGGGGGGGGGAAGGCTGGGGGATCCGGGAGGAGGATGGAAAGGCGACAGTTCACCCCGAGCAGTCCTCCCCGGAAGAGTTGGAAGGGGAGCGGGAGAGGAGGGCGAGGAGCCCGGGCTGGCGGCGGGGCGCCAACGAACGCGGCTGCCACCCGCTTCCCGGGGACTTGTTTAAAGGGCTCCCGTTGCCGAGACGCGAGCGGATCGCGGCGGGAGAAGCCGGAGCTGGCGCGCCGAAGAGGCGGCAGCCGCCGCCGCGGGGCGGGTGCGTGCCGGATCGGAGGTGTCACCTCCACTTTGCGCGTTCTCTCGGGCGGGGATGAGGACGCTGACCGGTAGGCAGGCCTTTAGGCAAAGGGGTTACCGGGGCGCTGCGCCCGGGGCTCTGCGGACGGCCCTGCCTCTGGTACCTGGCGGCCGCGCGGGCTCGGGTGTTGAAGTTCGGGGTGTCCGGCCCGGGCGGCACTGCCGGGAGGGAGGGAGGAGGCCCCAAAGAAGGAGGTCGGAGGTGCCCGCCGGGCTGTTACCCTGCCCTCCCCCTCCCGGGGTTTGTTTTCTTTTGCTTGGCGTCTTCCCCCAGCTTGAGCCGCGGGAACCTCGGGCGTGGGTCGCCCGCGGTCGTCCGGGTGCTAGGGGCTCGCTGGGGCCCGGGAGAGACACGGTGCCTGCGGGCCGGGAGGCCATGATCCGGATAATCCTCTCTGCCTGACTGTCACAAACAGGACCCGCGCGCACCCGGGCAGCAGTGGTGGCGTTCGCCGGAGAAGGGGAAGGGCTGCGGGGGGGCGGGGGAAGGAGGGGGGGTG
>NC_048234.1:21982082-22107255 GCF_002007445.2 Ailuropoda melanoleuca | reverse complement strand
TTGGGGGCGGGGGCTGGTGGGGGTGGCGTGTGCGTGTGGCTGTGGAGTGTGAGTGTGCGCGCGCGAGCGGCAGAGAATCAGGAAGTCACAGCAGCGAAGCGCACACAGACATGTTTGATCGCCGTGACATGACGCGCGCGAGGGAGGAAGCGGCGGTGGCGGCGGGGGCCGGGCCGCGGGCTCCGGCGCGGGCCTAGGGCTCGGGTGGGGAGACCCGCTCCGACAGCCGGCCGCGCCGCCGCCACAGGCTCGGCGAGCCCCGCGCCTCTTTTTGTTCCGCGTCCCCCAGGTAAGGAGCCTGCGCCGGCGCCGCCCGCTGAGTGCGGAGCTTTCCAGCTCTTTCCCTGCCGGCCCCCTCCGGTCTCCCGGCTCGCCTTTCCTGCAAAGTCAGGCAGGCGGGGGAAGCGGGCTCCTCGCCCTGCGATCGATCGCATGGAAAACTTTCCAGCGGGAAGCACCGCGAGGGGGAAGAAGGAGGCCTTGCTGGCTGCTGTCGCTTGTCAGTTCTTTCTCCTCCGGGTCCGGAGAGTGGAGTCGCTGCGCCCTGGGGCTGTTGCACATTCAAACTTCGGGCCTAAACGTGCCTCCAACTCTCGCAGGATTTACTCCAGCAACAAAATAAATATTCCGAGTCGTCCCTTTGGTCTTACCAGGCGTTTGGATTTTTTAAGAGAAGGAGACGGGCTTTGGGGAGTCGAGGAAAGTGGGGGTTGTTGTGCAGAATCCATTCCTTCTCTAATGTCTGCGCCGGGTGTTATGTAATTTTAGTAGCACATGGGTGCAAAGCCCACACTGGGCTTCTCCCCTCCTTTGTTTATGTAACTTTTTGGAGAGTTTTGCAAGGTTTCGCCTTTTTTCTTCCTCCCCAATCTGATGGACGTTGGTGCTTTTGAAACAACAAAGCGACCGGGGTTAATATTTTATGGAGAGGTGTCATCACTGTCTCCTGGTCATTAGGTAGACTGTATTCCTAAGTACGTGTCATGTTAGAGCATAAGGGAGGTATTAAGGATACACGTTTGTCTCCTGCATGGAGTGGTTATTTTTAACGTCTGTGCGTCATGAATAGCAGAGTTAAATTTTAAACTCCCGTTTCAAAGGACTTTTTTATTTACACCTGGTTGTGCCATGCTCGTAAGGAGCAGAATGCTTGTATGAACAGAAAGATTGTTGCCGGCGTGTGGAGTAGCAGAGCATTTCTGTCTAACCATCTAAGACTCAGAGGGCCCTGAGAGCTGGACTAAGGTAAAAGCCATGCCCAATATTACATGTGTGTATAGACACTTAGATGTGCACATTCAAATATTTCGGTAATATTGTCTATTGGTAATTTGGGGGGCCCACTGCCCCAGGCTTGTTTGCCAACACTAGACTTGGTAGGCATCCAGCCTACGTTGAGCACACTGGTGAAGTGTTAAGAGGTATGGCAGGTTTGAATCCAAGTTGGTGCATTGTTATGCAAATCTAGACACACTTTCTCTTTTAGGGATCTAATTGCGCTTTTATTCTCCTGCAATTTTTTTTTTTTTTTTTTTTTTGGTAAAGCTCCCTGACGACTCATGTTTGCCACTGGGAACAAGGGATTTGGAGAAACCTGTTAGGTACCCAGGATATTTATTGCAGTGGACTAAGGAAAAAAATCCAAACCTGGGAACCAGGGTCCATTTACCTGATTGGAGGCATTAAGCAGAGGTGCCTTGTGGGTAAAGAACACTGTGAAAATAAATTAGGAGTTTGGGGTATCAGAACCCTTGAAGAATGGCCAGAGGTAAGGGAGTGTCTCCTTCAATGCAGCCTTTCTCTTATGAGTGACAGCAGTGACATCCCAGCTGCAGGACTAGTGGCTCTGTGGCGTCTCAAGAAAATATTCACCGCAAGAGTGTGTTCAAAGCAGCTTTAGATCTTTTCTTTTGTTCGGTTTTAAAGTGGCTTTTGAGCATTTTGCGTCAAGTTTCTTGAAAGGTGCTTTGACCAACACCTGAGGCTTGGGATTGACACATACACACAAAAAAAGTGGCCCTGCTTGTATTTTATCGCTAATGCTTGAATTCTGTTTAAGATATTTCTGACAGTATAACTGGAAAGTAACACTCTGGCAAATAATTATTCAAAATATTTTGTCTTTGATTAAGATGAAGATATTTACAGGCTAGTATAAAAGCATATTCCTTTCTCTCTAGGAGACCATTGTGATGCCCCTTATATCACTATAATATTTTGACATTTCATTTTAAAGTCTTATTATGTGTTAGAGCAAGACCATAAAAGAGAAAACTTTCTTAAGCTATAGAAGTGATGGTATCTTCCAGTGTTTTCGTGGCTTTTTCTTTTTCTTTTTTTCCTTTAGAAGTCTTCCTTTGTAAACAAGGCCTTTGTTTGTCAAACTCCCCTAGGTCAGCAGCTTTTTGATACTCCAGAGAAATAATAAATCACGATTTGTGACATCTTGACGTGCCGCCACGAGAACAACTGAATTATCACAAATATAATGCCAGGCAGTGTTTGCCAGCACTTACCTATCGAGGGAGTGTTGATGGGACCTGATTTCAACCAGCACAAGTTTTGATTCCCACTGTTTGTGGTCAAGATGATTTTAAGGGGAGCCACAGACAATTTGTTGCTTAACATGAGTGGACTTGGAGAACTCCCTATAAGTGAGTCACTTTTCTCTTCTGCAGTATTTCTGGTGAACAGATGAGAAAATTTCCCTAATGGGAAAGCCATATTTTGGAGCTACTTCTGATTTTTCTCTTGTTACTTTTTTTATGCGAAAGAAGGATCTTCTGAATCACTCCTTGTCCTTAAATGTGTTCTGTAGATTGTTTTTGACCAACAGAGGATGCAGGATTTTCTGTCATCTCTGGAAGAGTTTGCATTATGGAACTTTAATCTCTAGCCATTTAAACAAGTCTTGCGTCATTCCGTAAGTAGTTGGGAACAGAAGATACGGTGGTGGTAAAGTTATTTGGTAGAATTTAGGAAGGCCTGAGATGTTTATTTTTTCTACATAGAAAGTCATGACTTTGTATTTACCAGGGAATATAGAAGTCTAAAACTTAGTTCTGCCGGAATCATTATAAAAGACAGAATATTTATTCTGAGGTTATTTATCAGCAAGTTAAATGGGATCTTGCAACGTGTCTTTGGAAAACTTTACAACCTTATTACTGTTTATTATGACTGGTTTGTTTTTCATGTTAATATAGTCCTTTTCCTTGAAAGTATTCAGGATACATTAGAGACTTTAAGTAATAGGTTTTAAAGATACAGTGAAAGATGCTTGAATAATTGCACCTTAGCAAAGCATATAATAAGGCTGATGAAATTCAGGAGCCCCCTAGCTGGGTTTTTAGGATGTTGGATAGAAGCATCGTTTAATCTTAATTATGAGTGAATAACTCATTAATTCACTCATTTGGAATGATGGTTTAGATACAGAATACAGGATTTTGACTGAAGTACTGACATAAGTGGTGCCCTTCTGGACTTCTGGATTTGTAACACGTTATTATGTAATTAAAGCTATGAATTGTGCTGGTTTCTTTGTTATGTAAGACTTTCAGAACATTCGCACAGTTATAATCAGGCTATATGCCTGTATCATGTAAAACCTTTAAAAATCACAATATTCTATTGTATTTTTAGGCACGTAAGCATCAACTTAAGCATCAGTCTTACACCAAGACGTTATCTGCAGCTGTGCAAGCACTAATGTTTTAGAAACTTTTTAGAAACTGACCTAATCTCAGTATGGGCTGACCCTTTTGTGAATTGTCGAGTGGAACCTCTAGGAATTGAAATAAGTTCCAAGTTTAAAAACCATTAAGTATAATTATAACTCCCCCTCCTCCCCCTTTTTTAAAAGCCGAATTCAGAATTTAGAAATTTAAATTACCTAAAAATAGAAAACACTGACCAAAAAAGATCGGGATCTGTTGTTCTGTGAGTTAACAGTAGTTCAAGGGGAATTCTCTATCAGTTTGTGTTTGTGTTTCTCTTGTTCAGAATGATTATATATTTCTTCACCTACTCGATGTGGTGTATTCCAGTTCTTACGATCCCACTGGAAGATAGGTCACTGAACTTGGAAAGTGAATGTACACGAGAAATGGCCTCTCCCCTCTGTTCCCAGTGCTTTTGAAGTGGGCAGGTGTTTACGTCTGTAGTATCTTCACGTCCTCTCTGCTTTGTTGCTGTGTCGTATTTATACATGTGCTAAAATGCTCTTAAGCAAAGCCCATAACTGTGTAAAAAATAATCTACAATTGAGAATTTGTGTTTTAAAGGATATACCTGAGCGTATGGCAAACCGCACAGGCCTCATGATGTAGGGAGAGGTGAGGGTGAGCTGTCAGGGATCCATAGCGTAGCCTTGTGGCCAGAAGAGGGTGGGGTGGGGGAGGTGGGGTGCCGACATCAGAAGAAAATCCAGAGATCACAGGGACCAGTCTGAAGAATCCACGAGAAGACATTTGACCTGATTGCTCAGGGAAGAGGTCCTAGTCGGGGGGAATTTGCAGAAGACAATGTTGGACATGGTAGAAAGACTTGCTATCCAGGCTAAGGCATGACTGTTTTGTTTTGTTTTGTTTTTTTTAAAGATTTTATTTATTTATTCGACAGAGATAGAGACAGCCAGTGAGAGAGGAAACACAAGCAGGGGGAGTAGGAGAGGAAGAAGCAGGCTCATAGCGGAGGAGCCTGATGTGGGGCTCGATCCCATAATGCCGGGATCACGCCCTGAGCCGAAGGCAGATGCTTAACCGCTGTGCCACCCAGGTGCCCCAAGGCATGACTGTTTTATCCGGTGCGTGTTGGAGGCTTGTCTCAGAAGTTTTGAATGAGGCAATTCATGAGCAGAAATAGTTTAGATTAATCTGTGGATTCCAGTCCAGAGTGGGTAGTGAAGCCATTGAAAGGATCCTTGCAGTAATACACATTTTTTACACCTTGGCTCACAGGGTGTCTTTAGATGTGATATTTTACTTGATTCATATCAGAATTGCTGTTGTAGCCGGCAGCAATTTGCCTAGTTTGCAGATGGAGAGCTCAAAACTTGAAGAGCTCAAATGAACTATGGTGGTGATTTTTTTAAAGGGCATGTTAGCATGTAAATGGCCATTATCCATTTTAATTGCAGTGAACTTGAAGGGTTCCTGCTTGAACGTCTGTGGCTACTGTGAAAGCCTGGGCAGGTGGGGCGTATCAAAACCCGGCCATCATATACCTGGGTTTCCTTCAGCAAAGAAGGGTTGAGCTATACCACGAAGTCATAGCACGCCATCTCAGCCAGAAGAGTTTTTAAAATATGTATTTCAGACTCATATTTATATGTTTAATGTGTAAATACAATTAGCAGACAGAGAAGGAAGTGGCTGTCATCGGTTCTTATCAGCATCCCAGATGAGATTGCCTTGCAAAGGGGCCTAAGAGAACCTAGGAAGGATTGTATGTGTGAACATACACAAGATAGTACACGTGGGGGGGTGCTGAAAGTAGCTTTTGTTGGTGTGGTTGGCATGGTTTGCTTTTGGCCAGCTGCCTAGGAGTTTAGGTTCAACTAAATGTTGGAAGTGATGGTGATCCATGATAACCTTTGTAACTACCGTCGTCAGTCCTGCGTTAGAAGGATGCCCTGCCCTAGTGTTTTTCTGGTACTTCGAGTTTTCTCGTAGGCACCCTCCTCCAAAGGCTTTTCCTTGGTGGAAACGTTGGCTGTCCTCATGGAGGAGGTCCTGGGATTGTATCGCAGGTAGGCTCTTGTAAGAAGGCAGCCCACCGTCTCGCAGGGTGATGGTGTTAAGTGCCAGGTCCCCGAGTATCCCCGGGGGATTGCAGGGGGGATGGGGTGGCCAGGAGTGAGCTGCTGCCATGTTTGTGTTCTCTTTTGTCCCACACAGAGCTGCCCCCGGGCCTTGGCCAGGTCTGACTCTGGGCAGGGACAGTCCCGGCAGGTTATTTAAAGGGAGGGCGGCAGCTAACATCGTGATTTGTTTCCTTGGCCCTATGAGGAAAGTTCGCAGAAGCCTGACAAACAGAGCACCAGTTTTGAATCTGACCCCCTTTTAAAACCTACTTGACTTTGAATGGGAAACTGACAGGAAGCACTAGGAGGAAAACGTCTTCCAGGCTTTTCTAGAGTTTCGGGTCCAGTGACGTGTCATGTTGAACTTTAAGCCCAGCGTGGTTTTTCCCTGTGGCACATGTCGCAGTGTGTGCTGTTGAAGGTTGCACGTCCCAGACCGAGAAGGAGGAGGGCTTTTGGTCATGTTTCATTGTCTATCCAGGCAACCTTGGTGTCTGAAAAAGAAACTTCTGGTAGATTTATTTCCTTTATCTTCCCTGCTGTTCTTGCCCACGCCCCACTCCCCCATTAAGAGTAGCCATGCTTCTGTTCCCGTCGGAGAGATGTTGCCACTTCTTGTAGGGGAATTATCAATTCCTTTATACAGAGAGCTACACAGAAAGCGAGAAGCCTTTCAGGTCAGGAGATGTTCTGAATCAGCAAACAGACATAAAAAGAACCCTTATCTTAACTATCTCCTGAGCCTTGCAGCTCTCCCGCAACAGCCAGAAAACTTTAAAAACACGGAGCTATTCCTGGGGATGCGCGAGGGGCCCGATTTTTATTTCTAACATTCCGCCTTTGACCCGTACCCCGGTCTTCCTGTAAGCCCAGCCGTGATAAAATGTGCGGGAAGGCCAGGATTTGCCCATGCTTCCTCACCACCTTTGGTGAGGAGTTACTGAAGAGGCGCTGTCTTGTCCAGGTGGTTGTTTCCCCCCAAAACCCTTTCCGTGACTAGAAAACATGCATCTATTTATTTGTTTGGTTGCTTGGTTTTATTTACGTTTTCTTCTTGGAGGCCTAGCTGAAAGGCCACCTTCCCCAGGAAGCCTCCCCGCATTCCCTCTTCCTTCTTCCACTCTCGGGCTGCAAGTAGTCTCTCCTGCCCACCTCGCTGTAGCCCTTCTGCTCAACCCCCCTCCACCCCACCCCCGCTGCTATTTATGGACAAGTCCCCTCTCCCTGTCAGACTTGCAGGGCCTTGGGGTGCGCCCTCGGGGCCTTTCTGTGCATCCTATCTGCCCTGTGCCCAGTGGAGATTCAGGACAGCCGGGAATAGATAAGTAAAACGGGCCCTCTGGACGTTTGATTAGACTTCACAACCTTCATCCATGACATCGTGTCCACCTCCTACTCTCTCCAGGGCTTCTCTTCACTTCTCTGTTCCTTCACAGGTTGATCTGGCATCACAGCCAAATCCTAAGCCTGGCAGAACCGCCCTCCCATTGTTTCTGCCTCGGCTTCTATGCCCTTCTCTTTGCGTTCCTGGTTCCTGCACGTGGTGGGTCTCCAGCCAGGGGGAAAACCCTCCCCCCAGTGGACGGCCTTGCCCGATGGGTATAGTGGCTCAGCCCTGGGCTGGGACAAGAGATGTGGAGTTCCACTGACAGAAGGGACTTTGGGCCAGCTGTGTGGTCCCTTCCTGACTTCTGCCCTCACCTTTTACATGGGGATGGGACAAAATGTGTCCTCAGCTCAGGTCACTCCGATGACTGTGAAGCCCATGTGGGTGTGTTTAAATACACCGCAAGGGTGGGGTCAGTGGTATTCCAGCTGATGGCAGTAGGATAGGAAAAGGTGTATGTTTGATCCCGGTTGTCATGGTTAGACTGGTGACCCTTGGAATTCCAGGAAGTTGAACTCCCTATTTAATAGGCTGATGGGTGTGCTGGGGCTTGTTCAGCTAAGGAGAGAAGGAAGGAGGGAAGGTGTCTGCGGTCCTTGCAGCTGTGGGAAGCTCCGACGACTTTTATTTTTTAAAAACACACACTCCTCAGTTGTAAAGGCAGGGTCAGGATGCAGAAGGAGACAGTGTGTACTGCTGAAAATGTCTTGGCCAAGAACACAGCGGCCAGCCCTTGGGGAATGCATTACGGGAGGACGGGGACTTGCAGTGCAGTGCATGGGGGGGTCATTGTGCTTTATGCCCCAGTCCCCCCACGCCAGACACATTTCCTTCATTCTATCAGCCACATAACTGTGGGACAGGCTGTGCTCTGCTGTGACAGTGTACAACTCTCCCCGCCCTACCTCCCAACACAAAAGAAACACAGATTTTGAGTGTTACCTTGTGCAGGGACCTCCTACTCGCACTCTGCTCTGGTGATCTGAGCCGTCCCCTCCCCGGTCCCTGCTGTGCCCACCACCATCACTGCCTGTTTGATTCCTAGGGACACCAGTGTGTTTGGTGAAGGAGAAGCTGAGCTGGCCAGCACTGGACTTTCAGCCTCAAGCTGAAAGTAGTAGTGCCCCGCGCCTCTGCCCGAGAGCTGCCCCGTTTTGTAATTTACATCCCGAGTTGCTCTCCACTGCAGGAAAGTCGGGTTATGTGCGCGAGCTGTACGGCGAAGCTGCCAGCAGAAATGCAGAGGGAGGGCGAAGAGGCCAGGGCTCTGACCTGCTCTTTGAGAGTCACTCCTCTTCAGGGTACCCGGGTGCTGGTGGCGCGGCATGAATCCCGGGACAGGCCAGATTCTGCCCCGTGAACGCCACCGCACGCAGGATTGGAGCGTGTTCTCGAGATGCTTTGAGTCCTGGGTGCACAGGTGGGGGAAGCCTTCAGATACTCTTCTCAAGCCCAGAAGAACGTAAAAGTCTCCACAGAGGAAAAGCACTCGGCCCCGGGCCCCAGGGTTGGTGGTGGTCCCGGACGAGAAGATCTGGACACTCAGTCAGAACAGCCAGAGTGTCCCATTCCCGAGCTGGACAATCCTTCAGATTCCTGCCCTTCCCTCGCAGGGGGCAAGTCTCCGCATCTGCTCAGCGTGGCGGTTTCTTCTAAGCGTCTCTGTTTGGTTGATCGGTGCTGCTTCGTGGACTCCCGCATCAGGCCCTTGCACTGAGGCTTCAGTTCTTCCTCAGTTGTTTCCCCTACAACACGTTCCTGTGTTCACATCCCTGAAGTAGCCAGTACTTTTCCATTCCCCCCCTCAACTGTTTTCCCCTTTAAGAAGCTTTTTAGGGGTTGCCTTTAACAAAAAACGAGGAGCGTTTTTATGGGACAACATACACGTAGTCACAGCCTTCTGCCAGATTCCCCCATGAAAGTGATCACAGAGGCACGAGCGAGGATTCTGGGACAACGTACGTTAAAATAGAAAATGTGGCAAGTGGGGACTGCCAGGCTGGGTATTTGTATCTTCATTGTTCAGACTGGTGGTGGGTTACCGGAATAGCTATTGAAGCCCATTTCAAGGTAAACCATAACAGGAAGTAAGCAATTTCCTTTTATTCACTAAAAAATAAAGGGGTGTATTACTTTGCTGATATACATGAAAGAGCATTAAAACTTGTAGTACCTCTGATTGACGTCAGCTTCCTAAATTTAAGACGCTGACTGAACAAGCCTGTATGTGAGGGGGTGGCACACACACACAAAAAAAAGTTTAAAGAAAAAGTTACTTCCGCCTGCTTTGTCAATCACAAAGAATAAATAATAACATTTGGCTCTCTAGTGAATTCAAGGCTGTAATTCACCCTTGAAGCTTCCCTGGTGTTTCAGAAACCACTTCAACCGGGTTCTCTGAGTCCCGTCTCGTATCAGCAAAACACTGTGTTATAATCACGCCACCGTAGCCTGTCATTGCTTCCCGTTTTAGCCCGAATTCATTTGTCAGAATGGCCTAAATTCTTGCCTACCCTTCTTAGATTTCTTTATGTGAACATAGCTCCGGCACGGTTTACTCTCTAATTTTTTATTTATAAAATAACGGATGCTATTAATAGTTTGTCCTTGGAATCCATGGGCAGTTCATTCAGATCTTTTTTGAGCCCTTACTATGCGCGGGCTGGAGGTGCTGGGGACACAGGGGAGTGAAGAAGAGTAAGACCCCTTCCCTCAAGGCCCTCACCTTCTCGAGACTCAGCAAGACGGGAGAGCAGGGGGCTGAGAACGGCACTAATGTGGGTCTTTATGTTTCCCCTCTAACCTCACCTCATGGTGGAAAGACCCTGGCTGTGAGTGGCTGGGCCCCTGTGGTTAATTCCCAGTCACTAAGTAGTGGGTAAGCAAATCACCGAGGGGGTCTCAGGCTGTGTTTTGTGAGGTTGACAGCAGAAAAGTTTTTGTGTGTCCGGATGCGTGTGGGCCCAGATAACATAAGGTCGGGTGTCAGTGTCATGCTTGCTCTCGCTAGCGCTATTCACTTATCATTGATGGGAAACAGCTCATTTGCTCATTTTGGCTCAGGTCCAAGATGCAGGCATACCCACCACCACCATGAGGCAGTTCCCCAGGGGAGGAGATGCCAAGAAGTTTTGGAGTGTGGGTGATGGAATAGGGCTTTCCCGAAATTGGAGAACTGGGGTTTTCTCACTTCGTCCATGCTGGGCCCGATCTGGTGGTCACGGGTGTCTTGTCTGGGGGATCTTGGACCACAGAGAGGCCTCAGATGAATCCCTGGCCTCAGCTCTCCGAGTGGTCTTCAGTTCATGAGCTGGCAGGAGGCCCACCCTTGAAACTGGTTATTCTGGGGCGCCTGGCTGGCTCAGTCAGTGCAGCGTCTGCCTTCGGCTCAGGTCGTGATCTCAGGGTCTTGGGACCCAGCCCTCCATTGGGAATCCCTGCTCAGCAGGAGTCTGCTTCTCCCTCTCCTTCTGACCCTCCACCCGCTTGTCCTCTCTCTCTGTCTCAAATAAATTAAATCTTAAAAAATAAATAAATAAACCGTTTTCTTCTGATCACGTGCAGTACAGTGGAGATGGTGGGAAACATAGTGCTGCTTGCTGGCGGTGGCGGGGTGCGGGAGGGGTGCTGCGCTGGGCCCGGAGCTGATAGACCTGCCAACACTGCATTTTGGTCTCAGCCAGTGGTTGTTCTGTGTGGGTATTTGGACCTCTATTTGTTTGAGTCCCACAGCCTCTGCCTTTCCCAAGATGGGTAATTCTCTTTCATTCTCAATTTCTGAAATTGTACTTCTTTCCCCCTTTTAACTGTCTGGAATTCTCTGTGAAGTTTCCAATGTTCATTTGCTTAGGAAAACGTGTCTTGGTTGGATACTTTTTCAGGGGTTTTATGTTTTAATGGCTTTGGGGGGTTAATGACTTGTAAGGTGCCCAAGCCAGTAAGTAATGGAGAGCATCTGTTGACTTCGGTCATAAATTTCAAACTTGTTTAGAATTCTGCTTATGTGTTAAATTTGAGTTTCTCCAGTGGGTCTTTTTTTGTATATTGGATGATTTATATCTTTCTGGGGAATCATTTAGAGTGTTTTTTTTTTCTTTTAAACAAGTGGTCTTCATAAAGACTAGGGCAGATGGGTATATATCACACTCCCTCAAACATCTGGACGAGACAGGGCAGCTCTGTTTGATGTTTGTTGCAGAAATGGCACCATGGACTAACAACTGTTTCATTCTGATCTTAACATCATGTTTCAGACATTCCTTTCTCTTTTCTTCCTTCCAACTCAGTATCCCTCTACTGACTGGCAGAGACAGGAGAGGTCGATGTCCACGCCCACAGACCCTGGCGCGATGCCCCACCCAGGGCCTTCGCCGGGGCCGGGACCCTCGCCTGGACCCATTCTTGGACCTAGTCCAGGACCCGGACCATCCCCGGGTTCTGTGCACAGTATGATGGGACCGAGCCCTGGACCGCCCAGCGTCTCACACCCTATGCCGACAATGGGGTCTGCCGACTTCCCACAGGAAAGCACGCACCAAATGCATAAGGTAAGAGTTTATTTTCTCGTTCACTCTCATCTTCTGAGATGGCTAATGTCCCTGATAACCCCCCCTCTTTTTTTTCCTGCTCTTGTTAATAAGAGAATCAAGCAAGGTCTTTGTCTTATCTTGTGTATTATTAAAAACATATGTTCTGAGGCTGTGTTGTTGTTACAGATGTTGTACAAGAAGATCAGATCTTGGCTTTTGAACAATACTAGATAGGATTTGCAGTTCTAACAATTAGATTCTGTGATTTGTGGGTTGTGGGCTGTGGGCCTGGTGAGTAAGTGTATTCGCGCATAAGTCTTGATTTTTTTCCAACTGTATATGTAAAATAACATATCATCCACGAACGGACATATTGAAATTTATTCTTCCCTAAGAATGTTATTTATTTAAAAAAAAATAGATCCCACAGAGTGGAAAGAAAACGAGTCATTTATGAAGACATTTTTTTAAAAGGCTTTATCGAAAGAAATAGTTTGCAGGGACTCCCTAAAATGCACTTTGCTATCTCCTCTGTCAAGTGGCTTTATTCTGACTTTGGAAGAGGGCTGGGATTTTGCAGAGCGCAGGGCCATTTGTCGGTTTCTGGACTAAGGTTATAATAATCTTCTATTTATGAAGTTTGGATTGTTGCTGTAGGAATGATCCTATCAGTACAACTTGGTGTTAGGCCTTTTCCAGGAGAGGCAAAGGAGAGAGAATTGCCTCTTGAGAAAGCCAGCCAGGTCCTGTGACAGTTTGCTTTGAAAGGGAGTCAGTAGCCAGTGAAAATCAGCGAGGCCACACCACATGTGACCTGCAGGTGGTGCCTGATGAGACAAGTAGAGGTTTTCCATGGTTTCGAATGACGTCACAGGTGGACGGGGTGGTGGGGCTGCCTCTTGGTACTAAGTAGGCGAACCGTGGAAGATCCTGGTTTAAAACAAAGATTACATCAAAAAAGAGCAAGTCTTTCCTCTAATTGTGAAGGACTGTAAGTCAATTTTAAATAGGGCATCGGAGCCCAGAAGGGAAGACCCTTTTTCTTTAATTTTCTTTTCGTTCCTTCCCTTTCCTCCTCTCCTCTCCTTTCTCTCTCTCTCTCTTTTTTTTTTTTTTTTACGAATTTTGTTATTTGAAGATTTTTAAATCAGGAGGGTAATATATACGTATTTTGAAAAGTAAAACTGTACTGAGATAAAGAAAGAAACCGTTAATCCTGGTCTCACCCCAGGGAACAGTTTTATGCTCACTTTTTATACCTCGCGTTTCTCCCTGTTCAGTGAAAAGTCCTGTGTAAGCTCAGGTAGGCATGTCGTACAGGTCCGATGTTGTTTTGTTTTGTTTTGTTTTCCTTTTATCATAATACAATCATGTCATCCCTGTTAATTACTCTTGAAACTTCCTCTTTACCTTTAACAACATATGCTAGGTACCCCCCATTGTATCCCCATGTTCTTGCTCTGCTTTGGGGGTTCTTTTTTTTTTAAACACATTTTTAGCTTGTCAGGCATCTAAAGAAATAAAGATGCTGTCTTCCATATCATATTCTTGAGGAGATGTATTGAACATCTAGACATACTGAAGTCATTACATTGTCTTGTGTTCATATTAAATTAATTTGGGAGCTATTATAGGTCTGATCTGTCACTTGTGGGCCTTAGTCCAAGTGGGTTGAATAATTTCAGAACGGTTTGACGCTGTCTCACCTCCCAAATGAAAGATAAAATGTGAAGGGAAGATTTAGCTGACCTTTAGTATTACGTAGGCATTTGGAAGGTAAAAAGCTACGACTGAGTGTTGGGTCACTGGTATGTTTTTGCACTGAGTTGTTTCCACAGGTGATTATCTCTTCTGATCCCTTCTATTTTGTGGCCTAGTGTCTTTGCCACATTTTCTCATATTTCACCCCCCCACACCGCTGATACTCTTTTTGTTTCGCTTTCTTTTGTTTTCCCGAGAGTTTGCATTTTTTGCTGTCCTGCTTTTCCTTAATCCCAGTCCCTCAGATGATTCCCCGCGTGGGGACGTGGTTAAGTGCCTAGAGTTCACACCTGCTGACCAGATGCCCTCACTCTCCCAGGGTCCTTTTACAGGCAGCTCAATTCCTTGTCTTTCTTCTCCTCCTTCTCCCTCTGAGATTCAGCTTTTCGCTTTTCACCATCACTGGAAATAAATAAACAAGTGGCCTAAATACATCTGCTTGTGTTGCTTTGATTTCCTCCCTATTATTACTATTTAACAGACTCAGAGACACTCTTTATACCAAATTCTTCCCATTTTTCTTCTGAACATCCTCTTTATGGTAAATTTTTCCTCTTTTCAAGTGCATGCTTTTGACTCTGCAGAAATTAACTTTCCTTTCTGTAAAACTGCAAACACTCATACTTTCTTGCCTGAAGTCATTTGGTTTCTATAAACTCCTGGAACTATTTCTTTCAGGCGGTTCTGAAAATTGCTCTTCCAGTTTGGGGAGGAATAGACTTTTCCTTTTTTTTTCTCCCAAACACATGCTCCGTTGCCCGATTCTGGATTGGATTAATGTCAACTCAATGGCTCTTTATCGTGCGCCTGTTATGCACAAGGCCTCGCGTCCTGGTTCGAGTCCCTGTGATCTTGACTTTTTCCCCCCAATTCTGCCTTGAAAACGTTTTCAAGTCGTCTTCTCTCTGTGGTTCGGATTCATCCTCCATACCTTCCTTCTCTGGCAGGACTCTGCTCCACCCCGGCTCTTCCTCTTCTCCCAACTGCCTGGAACTTTCTAGTTTCGACTTTGAAACTTTCCATATAGTTCTTTCCTCTCTGATAAAAAAAAATGACCCCCCTCCCCCCAAAAATACATCATCACAGACGTTTCAAATAGCCTTCCTTCAGACTTTGGACTAACTCCAGCCTACAGCAGGTTTCAGAACTTCCTTAAGAGGGTAGGGAAGAATGGCTTACATTTGGGAGCAGGACTTCATTTTTATTTGTAGGCGATTGACATTACACACACACACAAAATCCAACTGTTTAAAGCCTTAACTTTCGACTTATGGATAGTTTTGCTGACCCTGTTGGTGTAGTCTTATTTTTTGGTCCCTACCTATAAAGTATATGTAATACATGATAATACAGGTAGTCTAGGTATAAAAATATATGTCTGTTGTATGAGCAATAGATGATTACGCCACCGTTTTGAAGACTTTAAAAGTGAGGAATCTTAAAGTCCAGATGGAAATTTTGTACCTTCAAGAGGCATCTAACCGATGTCATTTCAATGTTTCAGCCCATCGATGGTCTGCATGACAAGGGGGTTGTGGAAGACATGCACTGTGGATCCATGAAGGGCTCCGGCATGCGGCCCCCTCACCCGGGGATGGGTCCTCCCCAGAGTCCGATGGATCAACACAGCCAAGGTTTGTGTCCGCTGCACACCTGGTCTTGGCTCCGTTCCATAGTCTTTGATCTTTCGTATCGGTTACTTTACTTGTGACTTCCGAAGAATGTGTCTAAGGAAGGTTGAATGTTGTAGGCTGCTTCTCCCTTTACCTGTACCAATACAACTATGATTTTTGCCTGGGCAGTTTTATTTCCAAGACACTAGTAAATTCTACTAGCTATCCTGCGTGCAAGCAATCTGCAAAGTGGCTTTGTGTACTCTAGGCAGATTCTTCATTATGATCCTCCAAGGTAAATTAGGTCAGCCCCGTTTTCTAGATGGGGAAGCGAAAGCTCAGAGAATTTGCTCTGTTTCCCTAAGTGAACACATCTAGGAAGCGACAGAGCCAGAAGGAGAATCCAGCTCTGCCTCCAAGTGACAGCAGAGATGTGAAGGTAAGATGAGCCCCCTGTGTCCCTTGAATTGCATGCTCATACGTTGTACGGTGGCTTTTCCGGCTGGTGGAATTACCTGTCATTGCTGGTGGGGGGGCTATATTCGTCTCCTAGGGCTGCTGTAACAGAGTCCCGCAAACCAGGGGGCAGGAAACAACAGAAATTCGTTCTCTCCCAGTTCTGGAGGCTGGAAGCCTGAAATCAAGGCATCAGTAGGGCCGTGCTCTCTCTGAAGGCTTTTGGGAAGAATCTTTTGTTTTGCTTCTTAGATTCTGGTGGTTGAGAGTAATCCTTGGCATTCCTTGGCTTGTAGAGCTCTCATTCCAATCTGTCTTGGTCTCCATGTGACGTTTTCCTGAGTGTCTACGCCTGTGTCCGATTTCCCTCTTCTCTTAAGGACACTAGTCATTGCTTTAGGGTCTCCCCTGATCGAGTATGGTCTCATCTTAACTTGATGACATCTGCAAAGATCCTGTATCCCAATAAGGTCACCTGCACAGGTACAAGGAGTTAGGGCTTTGGCATATCTCTGTAGAGGGCACAATTCAGCCCACAGTAATGGCCAGTCAATATACGGTATGTTTCTCTTCTGCTTGATGCCTTCCTCCCTCACTGTTGAAGGCATAGTAAACATGCCTCGGAGTCTTTGAGTGCAGTGTAACCTGTGTTCAGAATCATTGTACGGTCATTTCAGCATGCAAGGGCATGCAGTTAACCCTGGCATGCTGGTCTTCTCATTCAAAGTTTGTGGTTTCTGTGTTGTTGGATGTACTTCTTTGTAGTGTAACAAATGTGGGGTTTTTCTTCTCTATTCATGATCAGCCATCCATTCATTCGAGGGGAGATTTTTTGACTGAGGATTTAGAGAAATGTATTCACAATTAAAAATGTGTGTGTGTGTGTGTGTGTGTGTGTGTACACACACAAATCATGGAGGCATAGGAATGTATCTTCTTTCATAGTCAAGCAGGTTTTGAATATCCCAGCCTCTGATCAGAATTTCGATGGCAGACAGGTTTAAGCGTTACAGATAATGACTCAGATGTTGACCACGTCAGCCAAGCAGCCTGATTTCATTGGGATTTTTTTTTTTGCAGTATAGGAAGAAACTATCTGACCCATTCAGTGTTAAGAATGGATTTAGACCACACTCCCAGGTTTAACATTTAATTCTAAGGAGCCAGGTGCGTTCCCGGAGATAATATAGCACTAACTTGTACTACCTGGGAGGCGTAGATGAGTGACATTCAGTGATTCTCAAAGCCAAGCGCCCTCCCTATCTGCTCCTGGCTTTGCAGTACCTCTAGGAGTAGGGCCCATGGAAGACGCCAACACAAAATACTTCAAATGCACGAATTTTAGGTGAGTGCTTTTACTTTTATGTATCTTAAAATTCCTCTCACTGCTTGGTTCCTTTTATTCTTCTTGGAATCTCCAACACTTGGTACAATATCTAGCATATAACTGGATAGGTACCTCGTTCGTTTTGTTCAGTTAGGTAGAGAAGTGAACTGATGCGTTCACCGGTCCACAATTTTAAATAGATACTAATTTTTATATAATTTCGGCAAGTTATAATTACTTGGAAATGTAGGGGTCTGCTCTAAATGGAATCCGAATTAGCATGTAATATTTTTCTGCAAACTAGTAAAGTGCATTGTAGGCTGGGGAATGAGATATTTAAAAGCCTATTTTTGAATAAAGTAGTATTGGTATAATAGAGTCTTATTCTATGTAATGCTCTAAAAAGAGTTGAGACCCTGTAGTAGCATGTATCTTTAAAGACCCCCTTGTAAAAAGCCATTTATAAACACACAGGTATAGAGAGGTGCACGGTATTGATCGGAAACCTGCCAGGTTTCACTGCCTAGCAACATATCAGGTTATTTTGGGGTATTGGTTGAGAAGCAAAACCATTTCCTTCAATAAATACTGAGTCGTGTACCTGATGGTCCCAATGATAACATTGTTTATTTTTAGTGCATTGGATAGGAAAAGCCTTCACAGGCAAGTATATAATATTTAACGTGTGTGTGAGAGAGAGAGAAGAGAAAATTCATACAAAATTGGCACTTATAAGTTCAAGATTATTAAAAGGAGAGACACGACCGCTTCTCTCGAGGCAAGGTGAAACCAGGGAGATAATGGCCCTCGAAGACTAGGGAAGGGAAACTGCCAGTCTTTTTGGACCACTTTTGAATGAGCACATCGAACCATCGTTCAGAAGGAGCCAATTCTGTATCGACCCTGACATCCTGCAGACAAACGTATATTCGCACTCAGGCAACTTCTTCGCCCCGTTTTCTTAACTAGAGATAATTACTAAAATACGTTATGTTGTCTCATCATTTAGATTCTGGTTTTTCCTGAAGTTTTATGGAATGCTAGTCATGTAGGGGGAAAAAAATCTCTCTTTAGCTGAAACACTGTCACGTTTTTAATGTCATACTGTGATAGAATGATTCTATTAACATCTCCTATATTTTCTAGGAAAAAAAAAAATCTCCCATCTCCAGTTTCTTCTTGTAACATCTGAGGTGAAATTTTGTTGTGTGGATTAATTCCAGAAAATGATTTTTATTCCACTCTCAGCTTCTTCCTTACCGAATTTGAGGTAAACTTAATCATTGTGCCTGATAGAACTCTCACCTTCCTAGCTTCCTTTTCCCATACTTCGTAGCTTAACAGAGCGATTTAGTCAACAGTTGGGTTTAGACTGGATTGTCTGATGTTTTGGTCCATTGTGTTGGCTGTCCTGTGATTTTTCTTGGGTAAGCCATAATTGATGACTTTGGAAACAGGAGAGACCAGAAGGCAGGAGACATACGGCCCATTTCAGTGCCTGGTATTATCCCTTCTACTATGAAAATCCCAGTAGGAGGGTTTTGGTAGCAAGTTTCTCCCCCTGTGGTAGATTCAGGGTTGGCCAAAAAGGTATCAGGAAGGTGCTTTCAATAATGAACAAACCATACCCTTATGCGCCAGCATTACAATTAAGGGGGGGGAACGTAAGCCTCATTAAGAAAGAAGAATGTTAGTGACAAAGTTCTAAGCATGTTGGGAATCCCCTCTAAACGTTTTCTGTCATAAGTAACAACATCATACCAGGCTTTACATTTCTGCTGGTCTTGCAGGCTACTTTGGGGGCATTTTCTTGGCTGACTTACATGACTGACGAGACCCCTAATGGCTGAGCGGTTTTGCAGTCCACTATGAAGTAGGGATATGGGGAATGAGCGTTAGCAGGTCTTCTAGTTCTCATGAGGGTAGTTGCTCTGAATGGAGCTCTATGTCTCACCAGCTGATAGGACGGAACCTACCCTCATCTTAAAGCATCTGAATAAATTTCCCTTTCCAAACAGCAATTTGAGATAAAAGCAATTAAGGCCTTTCTTTGCTCTAGTCTCTCAAATGGTGATGCTGAGTCCCCAGTCAGTGTCGGTCTGATACTCTTGGGCCTTTGTGATCACACGTGGAATCCCAGAGCTCTTCCAGCTCAAACCCCACTCAGGTTCCAACACCCAGCAGATGTCTAATAAACACCTATGTGATGACCTTTATGATAATTGTGACTCCAGTACATTTATTAAAGGGCAAAGACCCTGAATCTGGTATTTTATATTGTGCCTTAGGACACCTGTGACTTGATTAATTAGCACTTAGTTTGAATTCAGGGCAACCTTTAGGATTGCAGGAGGCTACTTTGTTCCCTCCTCACCTTGGCTCTCCCTGCAGCAGTGCTCAATTGTACGTTTTTCTAGGAATTCCTTGGCCCGGATCTACAGTTCATCTCCTGAAATGAGTTCCTTGAAATACTTCATGCCTTTTCTTTTCTTTTTTTTTTTTACTTTTCTTCCCCAAAAAACATATTCTTAAATTTCCCACGTAGATCTCTTAAAACCCAAACAGATTACTCTCATGTTTATGTGATATTGTAAATGGTTCTAGAAGATTTTTGAGACTTTCAAGTCTCTAACTTACTTGTATAAAACCAAATTAATATTAGAGCCTGGAAAGAATATATACACATTGGAGTCAGATGGACTTTGGTTTGAATCTTGGAGCTGCCAAGGTCTAATTGTGCGACGCTCTGAGCCTTGGTTTCCTTATTTAAAAAAAAAAAAAATGGAGGTGACAACATTTAACTTCTGGGCTGTTGTGAGGATTGAAGAAATAATTTGTACTCCATTCATATCCCTTTAATTGTCCTTACTCTGTCTGTGCTCCCACCCACCTGATGTCCGCTGGCCAGCCCACCGTCTTGGACTTCTGCCCCTCTTTCTCACACCTGGAAAATTCCCCGGGGACTAATGCTCCCCAGAGCCATAATGAGTGACCTAAGCAGTGACTCATGATCCTGAGAGTGTAAATACCCCAGCTTCTTCCCCATCCCCACCCCATTCCCTGGGATAATTTGGAGGCGATTCATTGACCTCATACCCCAGAGGTTCTGCCTGAAATTAGTCCTCAGGTACCCACCAGAGCAGCTGCTGTCTCTTTCTTATATCACCTTTCTATACCCCCCTACCAGTGTGCCCACACCTTCCAAATAAGTTCCCTGCACTCAATCCTTCCATCAGGCTCTGTTTCAAGGGACAACTCAACTGAGTGCCTGGGGTAGTGCCTATAACAGTGGAGGCCCTCAATAATTGTGCATAATAATAAACCAAGTAATGATTTGCTGTCCCCATGAGAGACTCTTCATTCCCCATTGCGAGATAGTGCACACCTTCCAGGTTTTGTTCTGGAGGTTAGCTACTTTTAACGTATAACACCATTCCCTGCTGTCTTTGCTTTACGTGTACAACAGCCACTAGCAGTGTACCTTCTAGGCCACACGTGGCTATTGATCATTTCACTTGAAATATGGCTTGTCCCAATTGAGATGTGTTGTCACTTAGCATGAAAAAAAAAAGAATGTAAAATGTGTCTTTAATAATTTTTATATTTTGAAATGATATTTGGGGTATGTTGATTTCAGTGAGACATCAAAATTGGCTCTGTGTCTTTTGCTTTTTAATGTGTCTACTAGAAAATTTTCATTGTATATCTTTGGTACAGAGCAATTTGATAATTACACATAGTTCTATCATTACTACGTGATGTATACTTGAAATTTCTAGCAGGCAGTGCCGTTGCAGAAAAATCATCCAAATGGCCAGGAACGCCGGGCTTTCAGGGTCACTGGGGGCAGTGTGTGATCTCCTTTCCTGTTTTATTCTAGGTTACATGTCGCCACACCCGTCTCCGTTGGGAGCCCCAGAACACGTCTCCAGCCCGATGTCGGGAGGCGGCCCGACCCCACCCCAGATGCCACCGAGCCAGCCGGGGCCCCTCATCTCGGGCGATCCGCAGGCGATGAGCCAGCCCAACAGAGGTCCCTCGCCTTTCAGCCCTGTCCAGCTGCATCAGCTGCGAGCGCAGATTTTAGCTTACAAAATGCTGGCCCGGGGCCAGCCCCTCCCCGAAACGCTGCAGCTTGCAGTCCAGGGGAAAAGGACGTTGCCCGGCATGCAGCAGCCCCAGCACCAGCCCCCGCAGCCCCAGCCCCAGGCGCAGCAGCCGCAGCAGCAGGCCCTAGTTAACTACAACCGACCATCTGGTAGGTTCCTGTGTAACCCGGTGAATAATGCGATGGTCCAACTCGGCTAAGAAGGACTGCTGAGGGCGCAGAAGCGCTGGGCTGACTTAGCCTTTGTTGTACCTCGGTGGCTCCCTTGTCTTGCTTCACTCAGCTGGCCAGAATCCCTGGGCCCCTGCACCGCAGGGTCCTGGGAAGGAAGCAGTGTCCCCCGTGACTCTGCGTTCTCTTTCAGGAGGTTCAAGGCTTGTCGGGAGCCCGGCCGCACGCCCCAGCTTAAACACCCGCCCCCCCGTGCGTTCCTGCGGCCAGAAGGCACCCCTAGACTCAGCTGTCCTCGAGCCACCTTATGTGTGTTGATTTCTTTCTTTCTACCCCTTTGTGTGGTGAAAAGCATTGAGGGAGACCTCCCAAGAAAAGCATATTGCAGTAAAATCATTAACAAGTAGGAAATCAGAAACAAAGGGAAGGAGGAATCAGGGTCAGGGAGGTCAGGAGCGTGGAGGCCCCCCGCAGCTCACGGTTGCTGCCTCCGAGCTGTGAGAGGACTCCAGCTTCCTGGCAGGCAGGAAGGGAGACAGGGTCTGGGACCAGATCCTCGCCGTTCGGAAGCCAGTGGTTCATCAGTGTCTCAGAGGAACCCAGAGCCTTTTCTAGCATGAAACTATAAAGGAGATTTTCCAGGTGGGATTTTTTTTTCATTATTGGTATTATTATTATTTCTGTAAGAGACACTGCAAGATAGAGGCATCCGTAAGATTTGTTCAGAACAAACAGTAACAGAATGCACACGGCCTATTTCTTACATAGACCCTGGCATCACATCTGAAACCGTGATAGTATGTAACAGGTGGAGATGACCGAGTCCTTGTGTGGCCCTCTGTTGCTCTGGCTCGATCCCACCGCCAGAATTCAGAGGTGCAGGGGACTGTGTGGTGAGCTTCCCCGAACATTGTTTTCCCTGGCAAGGTTTTTGTTAACCACCAGATAAGCAAAGAGTTGATGGTTCTGTTCTAACTAGAATTTTGAATTCCAGGGTCTTCCTTGACATTGACACATTTTCTGGGCGTGCTTCCCTCTCCCTGGGGCAAGCCATGGCATGCCGATTGCTGCGAACGATTCGTTTGGGTCATTGGTACTTTTCCTAAGTTGGTGGACTTAGGCAGTGGGGAGGAGTTCAGATGATGATTCTTATTTTTTAATTATCATGTGCTTTCTGAGTTTGTCAGTGTTTCTTTTCTGGTGGGGGGAAGCTCCAAGAGTTGCCGTACCCTAAAGATTAACTCACCTCGTTAATTGTGAATGTAGCCTTAGGATTGGGCTTTTAAAGAGCAAGAAAGGATCATGTCAGCTGCAGATCTTTGTGGAGTAACCGTGGCACGTTGGTACGTGGAGGATCGAGTGGGACTGAACGTCAGGGACCGGAAAGGTTATAGAGGAAAACCACACAGAAAACGGTAGTTTGGACCCTCGATGTGGTTAGGGGGTTTAAAACGGAATAACTCCAGCTTTTGGGAAGGCAGCCAGATGAAAGAAAAAATCCGTGCATGTCTCTGGGTGTGTGGCCTGTACTTATTAAACACCTGGCCTGCCTCGTGCGTCGTGCTCAGCCTGAGTACTCTGCATGGGGGACTCTTCTAGAATATGGAGTGTCGGGACTCCCGTGCTAGCAGTTTGACCTGGGAGCCCATGTCATTAGCAGCTGCCCCGTACTGGCTCCTTCATAACAAAGGGGCTCATGACAAGAGAAAGAACCTGTCATCAACTGTGTACCAGAGGCGACTGTTTTCCTCCCGTGTGTGCCGAAAGGGAAAAGTACCTCCGCTCCTTACCTAGAGCCTTTTACTTGTTCTCTAGACTCCATGTCAGTGAACTTAGTACGCTTGACATCCCACATCACAGTAGTTTTCAGCAGGGGCTGAATGGCAACCAGAGAGGTGGTATTTGGAGGACCAGGGAGCAAAACCTGTATCTCCCAGGAGCTAGTGATGTGGGACTGTGTCATGTAGGCGTCCTTCACTGAATGTGGAAGCATGTCCTGGGGCGTCATCACAGACCTCCATGAGCATTACTAACCTTTGTTATTTTTTTTAAGATTTTGTTTATTTGTTTAAGAGAGAGAGAGAGCACAAACAGGGTAAAGGGCGGAGGGAGAAGCAGATTCCCCACGGAGCAGGGAGCCCAATGCGGGACTCAGTCCCAGGCCCCTGGGATCATAACCTGAGCTGAAGGCAGATGCTTAATCGACTGAGCCCCCCGGATGCCCCAAATATTGGTTCTTTTTAAAATGATCTGCACCCAGCAGGAAAAGATCCCAAAGTATCCTTTAAGAAGGCAGGAAGCTAGATGATTCATTTCAGAAAACTTTTCACCCTAAGTTCAAATAAGGAGACTGAAATGAACTAGTAGAACTTAGGGGACCAAGCTTCGGCTGTCTGGACGCTGGTACCTAACAGCCACTTCACGTCCCAGTAAACACAATCCCGAGTGCGTTTTCTGGACCATTTCCAGAGGAGGGGGCTCCATGATGTGACCCATCTCTGACGCTTCATCTTCCCTCACCAGCCCTCTGTCGTCAGGAGGAATCTGTTCTGTTACTCAGCGCTCTGTCTCTCGTATTTCGATAGTCAGGCTTCATTAGAAATGAAAATACTGGGGCAGATAGTGTTTCATGCCAGAGTGGGCAAGGAGGCCGTGGAGAAAGTTAGAGGAATCTCCCTCCTGCCAACTGAGCAGACCCATTCCTGCCGCTGGGAAGGTTACACCCCAAAGTGCTGCAGAACTTGTCCCCAAACCTCAGCTTTCAGAGGGAGTTGGCAGCCTTACTTGACAAAGACTTTTGGGGGGGGGGGTTGGCGTTTAGGACAAGTCAAAATAAGGCAAAGAAAAAAAAATTTTTTTGAGTGAATATATTTTTTTAATTGTTATTATTTATCTCCATCCCTCCTTAATAAAAAAGAAAGTATTATTGTGTGTAAATACCTCTACTAATATTTGAGGAAAAATAAGTTTAAGTATATCCACTTATCTGGAGCTAACTCCCGATTCCATGTTTCTTTGTCTGACTTTGTCGTGTTATTCATGTTCAAGAGAATCTCTTTGGCTGGGGTGGTCTGCTTCAAATCTAACCTCCAGAGATGTGACTCACCCTAAGTGACACACATCATCAGAGGCACTGCTAGACAGCTATGGGTTGCCTGCAGGAGTTGCACACTGAACAAATAATTCTTCAGTCCTTACCTGCTGTGGGCTCCGTGCCAATCTAACCCATCATCTTATTTTCCACTTTGATTCATTTTTTTCTTTTATAGAGACTAAAGCGAAATTAAAAATAGGAACTCTAAAAGTTTAGGCTTTTGGGTGGGTTTTTTTTTGTTGTTTTTTGTTTGTTTTGGGGGGGTTTGCTGTGGGGTGGGGAGGACCTTATGGTAGAAAGTAAAAGTTTCATTGCTAATTTTTTTCAGAGCTTGTCTCTCTCCTGCTCCCCGCCCCGCCCCCTGCTCTTTTTAGGTCTCTAAAATATCTAGGTATGTTCAATTTAAATACACTTCATTACATTTATTTTTTTCAACCCATAGAAACCACTTAAATCCTTATTTAAGGCGCAGAATATTGAATAAGGATCCTAGTGTGCTGGGAAGACAATGTGAGCTCTGAATGCACAGAAATTCTGTACATGCGAGATGCGGGTATTTTAATACGTTCATTTCCCCATTTCTTAAAATCAGGCAGAGGGGTGCACCCAAGACAGACCCCCGTCCTCACCTTAGCCACACTGGGTCGCACTCAGGGGTATCAGGGCTTGACTCTTGTCTTGATTTCCAAGGTGAGGACTGAGGGGAAAACAGACACACGTGAACCCTCTGATAATTAAGCCTAAATTGTTTATGTTGCGGGGGGAAGAGGGGTGATAGGAGACAAGCTAAGGAAGGTAATTTGTCTTACGTTTGGAAATAGCAGGAAGCGGTCTGGTCTTATCATTAGCAGACCACGAGTGTCTGTAGCAGAGATGAGTTCTGTCGATAGAGAGCCAGTCCAGCCAGGCACCTTCCTTCTGTAAGCCGCCTGAGGGGCCAGCAAGAAACCTGAGAACAGCGGTTGCGTTCTGGGAGCGTCCAGTTGCGGCAAGCCGCACGCGCTTCCCTAGGCTCTGTAAGTAGGAGTTTTTATGTAATCTGTTGGGAGGGAGGGAAAAAATAGCCCCACGCAGCAAATGAACTCGCGGTGTTGAGTTGGGAAAGGAATTTGCTTGTAAGTGGTTCTGATAGCAGCTTGGCAGAAAGCACGTGGCAAGCCGACTTATCCAAGTATTTGTGCTGAGTCGTTGGAGCTGGAGAAATATTTTGGAGTTTGCTGTAGGAGAGTGGACTCCCAGTTTCCAGCTAACACAGTACCAAGCTTCCTAAAAAGCCTGTCTTTCGCCACGGGGATTTTTCTATAAAACTAAGTAACTAAATTAGCCTTCTTAGCCTCTGTGGCCTTGCTAGGATTAAAAAGGCCACGAGTGGAGGGTGTGGAGCACGTGGCTACATGATCTCACTGAATCCTCACTCCCGCCTGAGGAGGTTATGTTATCATCCCCATTCTACAGATGAGAAAACTGAGCCACGCGGGGTTAGGTGACAAGCTCAGGCTCATGCAACCAGCAGGTGGAAGAGTGCAGGTGACACCATCCGTTCTTTTAGAAAGAGGCGGGGTGCTTTCACGGTGCCTGTTTTCCTTCACAGCAAGTGGTAGGACTTCTGAATTGGAGATTCGAATATGGAAGTTCATTTTTGGGTCTGTCTCCGCGTCTCCATTTTAAGGGTCAATCCGCCGGATGAGAATGTCTTTGTCTTTAAGGGATTCAAGAAGTCTAGCCATGCGCGTGTGTTTTAGATCTGGTCTTGAGTCAAAAGCTTTTTTAAAAATGACTAGAAGTGGAACCAGGGATATCAGACACGCTCTGGATACGTCCCTTTGATGAAACGTGGCTTTAAAATGAGTGACTTGACTGTACCTCAAGGACTCACCAGAGGCTTCTGCATAGGTATTTACAGGCGGGAAGGCTAAGGAAGAAAGCTCCGGAAACAGGTGGAGCGTGTCACACCGAGTGCCCTGTTCTGGCTTTTGTTGAGTTCTTTAAACTTTGAAAGGAGGAAAAACACTTGCAGAACTGAATACAGAGGGATTATTAATGATATTATCATATCAGTAAGACCCGAATTTTGTCTTTGTTAAGAATGGTGGTGTTTTTAGGGGGCTTCAGTGTAGAAAGTTTATTGTTTAGTATGCTTATACCAAGTCTTGAAATATATGTAATTCTACCAGTTTCTTGGGTTTATTAAGGAAATTTATAGAATGACAGAGAATCAACCTGTTAGAAATCTCTGTTTTTGGAGGAGACACCTAAAACAATCCAGATGAAAAAAATCTACCCTGTTTTAAAGACCTCTAGGGAGAACATATTCTAAAACGTCCCTCCATAACTCATTCCAGTGCTTAGCAACCCTGAAATGTAATGTTTAGAAACTGGTTTCTTATATATGGATGAAAGAAACTTCTAAATATAAAATATTATGAAACGCGATGCATTATGTAAAAGACTTTCCATTCAGAAAAAAAAAATCAGAAAGTACTTAGCTGAAAAGAATCTCTCTATTATGATAGTACATCTACGATGCCTAAAATAGAAAAATTTTAAAAATGCATTTTTCCCTCAAGAGTTTTTCATCCCCCACTGGACCCAGGGCTGCAGTCATCTCAGGGTTATGTAGCTGCGTGCGTTTCGGAAAGTTTACCTAATTTCTCAAGGAAGGTGAAAAAAGCACAACAGTAATAGCACACACACACACATACACACACACACACATACACACACGCACGGGCACACACACACGTGCATGCACGGGCATACATACAAATGCACGCGGGGGCACGCACACACACACGTGTACAGCTTCCTAAGCACTTTGTTCCAATTCCTCACTTTCCTCCTGTCAAAATGTTTGCTTATACTCTCCTTGCATTGTCATTTAAGCCCATTTCTAAATGGTGTTTGCTGGAAATTGAATAAATGTGTCTAATTTTTCATAATGTACGTCTTTGTATGGTTAATTATTAAGGCGCTCTGAAGTATATGGACTATTATTTTATTACTGTTTAATAGTTTTAACTTTTCTTAGAAAAGATACAGAAAATGCTCGGGAAAATGCCTATCAGAGGTTTTAACAGCTTACTGAGATTTTTTTTTTTTCATTTCCTAATTCATCTGGTAGCATCACTAATCTTATTTATAATTTTGAAGTTAAGTAAAAGTTTAAGTATTAGGAGAGACAGAACACTTCTTACTTTCGGTCCATACCTAGCAATCAATTTAAACTCCTGAAGTTTAATGTGGAAAATTGTGTTAAATTAACTTATCAAGTGCATTTTGATAAGCTTGATGATTGCATATCCCTTTTATTCTGTTAGCATGAGAAAAAAATGCCCTCTCGAATCTTAATATTTGATAGTTCTTATAGGTGGAATGAGCAGATTTGCTCCCCCCCCACACTGAATGTTTTTTAGATTTTCTAATATGCAGTAAAAAAAATAAAATTAAAAACTTCAGTTACTGAGATGCACTGATTAGGCCTGAAATATGCCTTTTAGGTCATGCAGGGAAAATGTGTGCCCCCTTGGGTTCACATGGGAGGGCTGGCCAAGCTGCTTGCTGCCTGTGTGCGGAAGTGAGGGTTAGGCGAGCGTCTGCACCTCAAGCCCCTCAAGGTGCAATTTGCAAAACGTGATTTTGGAACCACACCCAAATTGCATCTGACTGTTCTAGGACTCCCTCCCTTTTCTGAACTCTTGAATACACCTGCAATTCTTTAAAAAAACCAAAAAAACAAAACCAAAAAACCCCCAACAAACCATTCTTAGAGCTACATTAAACGCTGACTATCGGTTCTTTTACTCAGTGACTACTTGAGTCGTTTTTGGGCCATTTCACCAGTGTCCCATCATTGAATGCCATTGCCCTATGGGGAGAGATGCCTGGTTCTTCTTACTAACTTTTTCCTCCTTTCCCCTCCCTGCCCTCCCGCCTTCCTCATCTCCTTTCCTCCCCTCCTCCTCCCTTGTCTGGAGATGTTCCGTGGTCCCCGTGGCAGGGGCAGCGGGCAGGCTGGGGGGTGGCTGCAGGGCGCCGGCCCGCCCGAGCTGNCCGCGCAGCCGCCCGCGGCCGCCGTGCCCGGGCCCTCCGTGCCGCAGCCGGCCCCGGGGCAGCCCTCGCCCATCCTGCAGCTCCAGCAGAAGCAGAGCCGCATCAGCCCCATCCAGAAACCGCAAGGCCTGGACCCGGTGGAGATCCTGCAGGAGCGCGAGTACAGGTGAGGCACCCGGCCCCGGGGTGAGGGCTGGCGGCGCTGGCCTAGTGAGGACCACTGAGCCCCGGGGGTGGTGGCCCTGCCCTGTGGGACAGGGCACAGGCCGAAACTCAGGCTACGGGAAGGACCCTAGAACCAGAGTTTGTTTCCCGTGGGGGTGGCGAGAGGGGGACTTAATGGCTCCGGGTGGGCAGGACTGTGATTTTCGTCCTGTGAGTCAGACACCGGTCATCAGCCCCTGGGACACGCCAGGCACTGTGCTAGGCACTGGGAAGGCGGAGGTCAAAGCCCAGCCCCAAGTGCTTGTGGACCCGAGAAAGGGGTCCTCTCACCCTTAGCCTGTGCCGTATCTTGCTGTGGTTTGCATGGTATCTCCCAGCGAGGGCACTGAGCTGGCTGGATGTTGCGCATGTCCTGCCGGCCAGACCTTCAGGTTAATGACACATCTCATGACACTAAATCATACTTAGTGGCTCAGTATAATATATTCTTCATTGTAATTTGTGCATTTGTGGGTCTTCTGCTTGGTCAACCTTCGGGGTGAGCTGTCTTCACGCAGGGTCCGCATTTAAACTCTTACTCCAGAAACTTAATTTTCACCCTATTTGGCACATTCGTCGACATCAGTGGTTGGCAAACCTTTTCTGTCAAAGGCCAGGTGGTAAACGTTTTACCCTTTGCGAGCCCATAGCAAAGGTCCCTCAGCTGTGCCCTTACAGTGCGAGAGTATATCCACAGATAATAACGGGCCAGCCGTGTTCCAATAAAACTTTATTTGCAAAAATGGGCTGTGGACAGCCTGGAGTTAGCAGACCCTTCAGGTAAGTAAATGGTTAATGTCAACCAAAAAGAGAGTCCGTAAGTAAGGAGTCAAGTTAAAACAAGACTAAGATCACAGTCTCTGGAGTTGGCCAGGAGTGTGGGCTCTGTCACCTCCCAGCTGTGTTACCTTGGTCAAGTTACATCTCCTTTTTTTAAGATTTTATTTATTTATTTACTTAGGGAGAGAGAGTATGTGAGCAGGGCGGGGGTTTAGAGGGAAAGGGAGAGAAAATCCCAAGCAGACTCCCCACTGAGTGTGTAGCCTGACGTGGGGCTCAGTCCCACGACCCTGAGATCATGACCTGAGCTGAAATCAAGAGTCAGACCCTTAGCCAACTGAGCCACCCAGGCGCCCCAAGTTACATCTCTTTTCTGTGACTCAGTTTCTTCATATGTTAAAAGAGGGTGTAATAGTACCTCTTGTAGGGGGAAGATAAAATGATACAAAGACTTTCAGTGCATATCAGCTATTATTACTTCCCAATTATTATTTCATTCAAAAGAAAACTAAAGTTTAGAAATTATAGGGAATGTTAGTAAATAACACCTAGGCTCCCTTTAAAGACATTACCTTGGTCTTTATTGAAAAACACATGACTTGTTATTTGATTACAATACTAACTTGCCAGCTTTGCAAGCGACTCTGTGGAAGAAATCAAAGTAACTCGCCATTTAACGTGTGTAGCTTTTTGGATGAAGGGTAGAGCTTTGCTCTTATTACTATGACTGATCCTCCCGCGTTTCATGTACCCCCAGAGAGCTAGGTATGCTTCAGTCTGTTGGCATTGCAGTGCTGATAGGCAGATCACTGCAAGGTACAAAGTCAAATGTCAGCACTGTATTCTCATTAGGGACGGAAGAACTTTATTCATACGCAGTTCTTTCTTTATGTTGCTACTGAATAGAAAAACCGTCAAAACTATTTCTTTTAAAAGATTTATTTATTTAAGAGAGAGAGAGACAGCACACCTGAAAGTGGGGAGAGGGGTAGCAGAGCCCAATGTGACACAGGGCTCGATCTCATGACCCTGACATCATGACCTGAGCCAACAGCAAGACTCGGCCACTTCACTGACCGAGCCACCCAGGTCCCGCACAGGTACTTTTTAAAACGACAGTAAGTGGGATAGAGGGGTATCGTTTAATTACTCTAAAATTCTGACTTCCTAAGAGCTAACATTTTTTCCCCTTCCCTGAACGCGCAAACCTACCAATACTGTTGTCACATCATGCGAACGACATTCGTAACAAAGACGCTCTTTATACCTAGGAACACACCTGGATTTTTTTTCCTTATTCAGCCTGTGTTGGGGGGGGTGTATTTGTGTGCATGTATTTTACTGACACCTAAATTTTCTTCCTCATTTTTACTAGAACTTCATCTGCAGGCCTTTCTAGTCATGAGCCTCTTTTAGCCCCTTTTTCTGAAGTGGTCTTAACAGATGGTCTCCCAAAGTACACAGTACTAAGTGGTACAAAGTAGCCTATTCCGGGGTGTGAAACGCTTTGGTCCTCCCGTCTCGTATCAATAAGAAAAAGTACGGGTGTCAGTATCTTTTAAATTACAAGCCCTGCAGAATGTGGTGTAATGGCTATTTTTCATATTATTATCATTGCTTGATACACACCTCCTCTTCCGTAAAGCCACATGGCTTCTGAAACCATTGTTCTGGCAACCCTGGGTGCAGAAAGCTGGTGGGGACTTTGGACTTGAACTTTCCCACGGCCATCTTGAGAAGAAGCATAGGTTTCCACTGGCAGCCTTGCTTTTATCTTTTATCTTCCTTGGTTGGAGAGCGATAGCTGACCTCTCTATATGGAGATAAATTGTTCAGCTGCAGAGATTAGGTTACACTTATCCTTTAGAAAGGGTTAGACCAAGTGCTGTAGACTCTTGTAAGGGACAGCAAAGGAACTCTTCCTTTTGTCCCTCGTTGACAGAATGGCTCACTCATCTTTAGCACCAATCACTGGAAGGGTCCAGTGTATCCTTATATTCTGATTGAGTATTTGAGCAAGGTCTAAGAAAAAAAAACTCTTTTATAATTTTATAAACTTGGTTGGAGCAGAAATCATCTGTCAGAAACTCTAACAGACGTTCATGTCTTTGACCGCTGTAATATCACTTACCTCATCTACGAAAATTGAAAGGAAGTTGTCAGAATTGCAGATTTCTTTCTAACTTTTAAGACATTTGGCTGTTTCTCTTGTTCATCATAAAATCAGAATTTTGACAAATTGACCTTCTTTATTTGGCGAGAGCATAAATAAGTTTCTGCCTGTGAACGCTTTGCCTCAGATCCATACAAGCTTCGCTGTTAAAACATTTTGTTCCCATTTAAATTGGATCCTTTTCTTTTTGACCATCTTTCTCTTAATGATGGAACTGACGGCCTTTTTCTGTAGTAAGTGTCGAAGAGACGTTTCCAGTGCCTTTTTTCCCCCTGGTCTTTCTGGCACACTTCCCTTGCCCTGTCAGTGTACCTAGCCTCAGTTTTTCCATTCCGAGGTAGATCCGTGGGCGGAAGTGCTCCGGGTTGTCACGTTAGCATGCAAACTGATTCCACAAGTGTGTGCATGGAACACACACCTGGCACTCCGAGAAGTGTATCTGAGAAGAGCCCCTCTGCGTCCTGCGTCCTGCCAGCCGTGTTTGGGATCGCTTCAGAGGTCAGCACGGACACGGTGAGGAAGCAAGCTTAGTCTGCTTGGCCTGCTTTTTGTCCTTCCCTGCTCCCCACTGCAACCCTGAAATTTCTTCTCAAAAATTACCAAGGGCCATTTTATCTGCAGAGTTACAAAAAGTCAGTCTCCCTCTCTCTCTCTTTTTTTTTTAAGTGTCACTCAGCTTCTTGAAGGAGCAAAATGTACCAGTGTCATTTTCTGTTCAAATAACTCTCCTACAGGAATCATAAACTTCTCCTCTGGACCTGAACAAATATTCTGTTACCTTTAATGGAACTCTTTTTCTTGCCGGAACAGTAACCCTTCTTGATTTACTGTTCAATCTGTATGAAAAACCTGAGTGACCTAATTCTGCTTCAATTTTCTGTGCTCGTGAGGACACTAAATGCGTCTCCTGCAGTCATACAGTATTACTTGTGTTGTTGTTTCTGGAAGTTTAGAATCCTGAATCTCTTTATTGGACTACCTGCTGAATCCATTGATGGGGAGATGAAATTGTCTGGAGAGGAGCATTATTTAAAATGAAGATTTCTATTAACAACGACAACAACCACCGCAAGGAGATAAAATTTTCTGCATTAAAAGAGCCCCTCCTTTACCCTCACTACCCACCTACCATGTGCTGAATCGAATGCATATAATTTTACTCTGGATTCCGCCTTTCCTATTCTATAGTTTAAATGTCTGCACTTGGCACTTCTTGCCTCCCTTTCATAAAAGAAAGATTCTTTTGTGCCAGGAAAGCTGAGATTCACTGACAAATTACTAGGCCCTTTGGAGAAGCAGACTTTTCTGGAAGAAGTGCCCCCCCCAGCCGGCTCCCACCTATTCCGAGGCTCTATGTGCCCCCAGCCCCTGCCTCCCTACCTCCCTCCATCCTCTCTCAGTCAGTGTGATTTAATCTCTGTACTCTCAGCCTCGTTGTCCTAAATTTATTTGTTTAGTCCTATTTCCACAGACCTTTAGAAGATTAAGGAAAAGCAGCTATGCTTCTAATTTCGCACCTGACCACCTTGTCAAAGAGAGGAAACCAGAATACCAAGGGATGGTTGGAGTGCTGGGATATTTAAATGAAAAAGGTCTGCCGTAAATCTAGAACCTAGGAAGCAGCCTGACCAAATTGCTGGCCGTCAGCTACCCAGCTGTAAATATTTAATTTTCCTGTACTATGGCCTTCATTCTACATGAGTAAAGTTCAGTTTAAGGATTTTTTTTTCCATTTTAATTACGCATTTGAAAAAAAAATAGGTTTTTCTATCAATATTGTAGTTAAGATGCATCATCTTGGCTATATTTGGAGATTTTTGGTTATGTCATTTTTAAAAACTGAATTGGACAAATGAAATGGACCTTTGTTCCTACAATGAAAAATAAAAAAACCATGATAATCATCCCTTGAGTATTGATAGTAATAGGAATGTGAAAGAATGTTGAGTAAGTCTGAACAATTTGGTCAAAAGAGTAAAATGGCAGAAGTTTATTATTTTTTATTTTTATTTTATTTTTATATATCAAAACTGATGGAAGTTTATTGTTGTTGTTTGCCCTCACAAATGTTCGTTCTGTTGCAAAGTTAAACCACTTAAAGGTGTGATTGCTTGTGTTAGTACATACAGCTGAAAAAACAGCATGGTACCAATGACATTACTAATAGCACATTATGATGATAAATCATTCAGTAAATCAGAATTAATAACATGTGTGTACCAAATAAGATAGGAATCTGTCATAATATTGTTTCCAGTGAAGTCAGTGGGAAAAAGAATGATGCCTTTCTCTTACTATCATTTTTGAAGTTTTGAAAAAAATGACATTTCCCTCTCTACCAGAGAAAAAAACTGTAAGTTTTGTGTTTTTTTTTTTAAAAACACTCATTTTGATATTCAGGTTAAATGAAGTATTAAGGTATTTTGTGACATCTAGGTCAGAGAAGACTGTACTTTTCCATGTTAACACACAGCATCATAAAGGCTGACAAAACCATAATACAAATTTTTATTTATTTATTTATTTATTTTACTTTTTTTTTTTTTAAGATTTTATTTTTTAGTCATCTCTACACCCAACATGGGGCTTGAACTCACAACCCTGAAATCAAGAGTTGCACGCTCCACCGACTGAGCCAGCCAGGCACCCCACATAATAGGAATTTTTGCAAAAATCTTTATCAGCTTTTATAGTCGAGGTCCAGAAAAGCCGCGGTAGAAAGTGTATATTAATTATCTACGGTGTCTCCACAGGTGTCAGGCAAATGAGGGCTCCTGTGTGGACTCCCTCCTTTATTAGCTCTGTGAAGTCTGCCTGTTTCTTGATGTCTCCAAGCCTGAATTTTCTCATCAGTAAGATGGGACCATTATTAGCATTTACCTTGTAGGGGTGTGTGTATGTGTGAGAGAGAGAGAGAAACAGAGACAAAAGGAGGGAGGGAGGGAGAGAGAATTGAAGAAAATCGTGCTTTAGGGGTGCCTGGGTGGCTCAGTTGTTAAGTGTCTTCCTTTGACTCAGGTCATGATCCCAGGGTCCTGGGATCGAGCCCCACATCGGGCTCCCTGCTCAGCTGGAAGCCTGCTTCTCCTTCTCCCACTCCCCCTGCTTGTGTTCCTTCTCTCACTGTCTCTGTCAAATAAGTAAATAAAAAATCTTTTTTAAAAAATTGTGCATTAGATACACTTTAGTGTAGTTAACGTGAACTTAGTTTAACTTACTACCTATTAGGGGCGCCTGGGTGGCTCAGTTGTTAAGCATCTGCCTTCAGCTCAGGGCGTGATCCCGGCGTTATGGGATCGAGCCCCACATCAGGCTCCTCCGCTGTGAGCCTGCTTCTTCCTCTCCCACTCCCCCTGCTTGTGTTCCCTCTCTCGCTGGCTGTCTCTCTCTCTCAAATAAATAAATAAAATTAAAAAAAAAAAAACTTACTACCTTTTACTATTCTTCGTGAAGTCTATTCCAAGACACTCCTGCCGCAAATTTGGTGGGAGGTAGTTCTAAAAATAGATTTAAATGGCGTGTAATTATTTGTAAGGATAGGATCCAGGCGAACCCTGAAGCCAGTTTATATGGGTAACGGTGAAAGTATCCCAAGTGAATGAAGAAAGTGGGATGTCTTTTCTCTTCTGTTCTGCCTTTATTATGAAAAATGGCCTGCAGTTATATTTTTGAGGTTGTCTGAGATGAGAATCCCCGGCAATCCTTTTCTAGAAATTCATAGTTTTTAAGCACTGTTACTTTACCACCTCCTGCTACCCCAAGCCTGATTTTTAAAAATGCCTAATTTGCCTCTTCTTTTCTCAGACAAGCCCTGCTCACAGAGGAAGTGGTTGTGGTTGGCAGGGCTCTCTCTGAATGTTTTGGGTTGGCTGATTTCTGTGGCCTCAGCAGCACCTAAAACTGCTCTTGTTCGCTCAGCTTTAACGGCTCTTGTCATCAGCATCTTGGCAAGGAGGGCAAATGGCCTGGTTGCCTGGGACAGAGCTAGAACTTAGGAAGAAAACTTGTTGTCTCAGCTCTGCTCTCTGGCTGGCTGGGTGTTTGGGAGCCAATCCCACGGTCCCGTCTCCCGTTTTCCCTCTGTTCACGGTGAGCTCTGGCACTTGACTTCCCTCCTAGATGTATCCTGAGCCCCTCTCTTTCTGGGTGTTAGAAAGAGGTTGATGAAGAAGGCCAGAGTGTTTGGTAACACGTAGCACCTGTCTGCATTCACGCAGAGGTAGCTTTTCTCTGTTTCACATCAGAAACTCTAGTTGGGTGTCAGAAATTGGCCAACCGGCAACGTCTGGAATGTGTCTTGCCAGGAACTGAGACCTCAGGGTTATTGTTTATCATTAAGGCTGAATCGTAATGTCTATTTCCGCCTCCCCCTTCCCTCATTTCATTGTCTCCTCTAGGCTCCAGGCTCGCATAGCTCATAGGATACAAGAACTGGAAAATCTGCCTGGCTCTTTGCCACCAGATTTACGAACCAAAGCGACCGTGGAACTGAAAGCGCTTCGGTTACTCAATTTCCAGCGTCAGGTAATACCTTTTCTCCAGTGACTCTGAGATGTAGGAAATAAATGGAAGTCTGTTCAATATTGTTATAAAGATATAAACTTAGTAAAATAGTGTATCTTTTAGACCAGCTGCATTGAGCTAAAAGGAATGAAGATGAGTTGCTTATTATTCTTTTTTTCTTTTTTTTTTTTTGCTTCTGTATATCAGAGACATTTTTTTTTCTCCTATATTATGGTTTCCAAAGTCAGAGTAATGGCATTTTGTTACCGTGGATGGAACCTCGAGAACAAATGGGATAGCTTGCCTTTAGGACTGCGAAGAGAAACAAGAAGGCGGGAGAGCAGTGTCAGAGCCTCTTTTGTAAACACAAATGTAAAATCCTCGCCATGACTTCGAAAATAATTTTAACAAATGTGATAGCCACTCTACTAAATGAATAGCTCATCATTTGTAGAAATACATAGAACTGTTTGACCCCATCAGACCCCCACGTGGTGACTGACCAGTGGACGATTATCTCTTTTTCTTGCGATGGTTCTTAGTAGTCGCTGATGAATAAAAGCTGGCATGATGACCTGTTTTATCATTGCTCAATGACTAGTGAAACAAAGGAGAGCTCCTTTTTATGTCGGTGAGTTTTGCTTTGTGGACCCGAAAGGTGCAGGTCTCCCAGTCTGCACACTGCCTCGTTTAGCCAAAGGGGAAGAAGAAGGAGTGCTCCTCAGGCAGGCGGGCTGACTTGGGGAAAGTCTCGGGGCGTGCAAAATGAATTATTAATGAACGAAAGTAGTTTGGAAGTATTGAATTGCATGACTCGGTCTGTTGCAGGATGTGACTGAAATCACAAAGCCACCCCACTCGCTGTTGTCCTCTGACCCTGGGAGTACACCTGCCCTCTTGGTTATAATGTTCCAAGAGGACACCCGTGGTGTTGGGGAGCTAGCTGGCCATAGCTCTGTGGGAGTAGATTTCAGCTGAAAGCCAAAAAGAAAGAAAATAAAAGGCTCTGAGTCCCATTCACTTCCTTTCTTATAGGTGACGTCATACAATGCATTAATAAAGTGCTTGATACGGTATTGTTAAATGGTTAATAACCAAGTATATTTTCACAAATGAGATTATATTCAGATTCGCTTCACTCTGCATGATTCTTACCTGATTCTGATTCTTTGCTCGATATTGTAGAAAAATCCATGATCTATGAAGTTTCCCAGTGAATTAACTGCAATGGATGCTGATCCGAGATTCAATTGAATTATTATTTTAATGTATATTCCCAACCCCACCCCCAGCTATGACCCACCACAAAATGTACAGCATGGATAAGACATCACATTGATGATGATCCAAGAAGTCCAGGATATGGTGTGAAGTCTAAATATCTTGAAGATTATCATCATGGGGAGTGGGAAGAAGCCAACACTAGTATTTCCCATCTTTTATATGAGGATGAACACTGAATTAATATTGTTTGAATACCGACTGCTACTGTACATGAACAGGAAGTCATTTTTCCTCTTTTTTGCAGAGCATCATTAAAGTTAATCTTTAGACACAAAGAGAATGTTAGTATGGCACTTAAAATGAAGTAAAATATTTCAAAAGCTCATTAACTAATTAATATCATTAGAACAATTAAGCAGAGTGAATTTATTTAAAACGCAAGACAGTGTCTGCTTTTTTTCAGTGTTATAGTGCTGTAAGGTTTTTTTGTTGTTGTTTTTTTTCTTAATCTGAATGGCTTGGAAGGAAAACTTGTGCCATCTTTGAAAATACCACCTAAATTTGGCACGATTTAGTCCCTTCATTTACAAAAAGGCCGACTGTGGTGGCAAACCTTGCAGAGTCCCCTGTCTGCCCCTACTAACTGGGAGCTGGAGCCGGGCAGGGCCCAGGAGCCAGGCCTGCGTCTGGGGAGGCTCTCCCAACTGCTCTCCCTTCCCTTGACAGCTGAGACAGGAGGTGGTGGCCTGCATGCGACGGGACACGACCCTGGAGACAGCCCTCAACTCCAAAGCCTACAAACGGAGCAAGCGGCAGACCCTGCGGGAGGCCCGCATGACGGAGAAACTGGAAAAGCAGCAGAAGATCGAGCAGGAGAGGAAGCGCCGGCAGAAGCACCAGGTACCAAGGGGTGAACTGTGCGCCCCCACGTTGGCAGAGACACCTGACCGAGCCCTCAGATGGAGTCAGGACTGGAGAACATATTGGGGTGGGCGGTGGGGACATCGCAGAGCGGGAAGCTTCCCTGGAGCTCCTGTGGGCCGACCGCCCCATGGAAGGGGTGGGGAAACAGGCCATGCCAGGGACGTGGGTGCCTGCCCATGGTCTCCTGTGGCGGGGAGGAGGTGGAGGACCCTGCTTTCTGGATCCCAGGCAGGTGTCCTCTCCATCACCCCACCTGCACTGCCCGCTGGCTGGGCACAGCCGCATTGCCTGGGGCAAAATCCTCAGGTGCAGGAACTTGGAAAAGGAAGGAAGAGAGCAAACAGTTATTTTTATAGTAAATATAAATACAGTCTCCCGGGCTTTTCCAGGGCCCAGTTGGAGGTTTCATAGGGGCAGATGTTTTAAAACATTCCTTTCTAGGTGTTTGGAAGTATTTTGATGGAGGATTTGATTTTGTGTTACAATCCTATACATCGTGTTTGTTTTCCTGTGCTTAATTTAGTGCCCCGCATTAGCTTCATTCTGAAAAATGTTAGATGTTCATTGGTGGTGCACATTTCCTCTCCTGTATTTAAAAAATCGATCCAAATTATGTGCAGCGATTTTAGCTGCCCCTCCACCTTACTTCGAATCACGATGCTAAGGCATTTGATTTAGAGCAGAAGAGGCATTACTTTTATAACCTGGTTCTCCCTGGAAATATCCGCCTCCCTCGGTTGATTGGAGGGTGATTTTCTTTCAGTTTTTTCCTCGCCCGTTTTGCAGGCTTCTGTCAGTCCTAGATCTTGCTGTTTTCAAGAGCCTGTACACTTGAGGTCCTAGAGACTTCTCTTCCACAAGCTGGAGCCTTTGAGAGGCTGGTTTTCCCACCAGCCCCAGAGCCCACAGCTCAGCTACCAAGAGACATCCCAGGGCACCTGCCTCAAAGAAGATTCTAGTCTTCCCACTGTTGTGAAATGCTCACAGAGCATTTTCTTGGGCTTCACGGAAGCCTCAGTAGTCGACTTTAAGTATCCCTTTTCCTCCTCCCTTCGGGTCCTGTAGGAATACCTGAACAGCATTTTGCAGCATGCTAAAGATTTTAAGGAATACCATCGGTCTGTGGCCGGCAAGATCCAGAAGTTGTCCAAAGCAGTGGCAACTTGGCACGCCAACACTGAAAGAGAGCAGAAGAAAGAGACGGAGCGGATCGAAAAGGAGAGAATGCGGAGACTGATGGTAAGGAGCTCACCTGTGGGGACCCCAGGCAGCGGGGTCTCCGCATGCACCTGTATTGAGAATGTTAAATATGCCATATCAAGAGTGGGTAAAAGGGGCTTATCAAATATGTGAACACGCCCCTTTGCATATGGATGGAGTAGAAACATCTTCTCCTTCCTGAACGATGCATGCCACAAACCCAGGGCCACAGCTGATGGGTATGTAAGATCTCCGTGGCCTGGGGTGGCCTTGCTTCTCCCATCAAGGAAGGTACTACAGTTTGCAGGAAGTTTAACAACCAGATCTGGAACGATGGATATGATCTTTCTTTTAAAAATATCGCCTCTTTGAGACTAATGACATAAGTTGTTTTGAGTGAATGTGTCATTAACTCATGTCTTGGACTCGAAGAAGGTCTGTTTCTTGAAGCTGCTGGTGCTTATCCTTTTTTTTTTTTTTTAAATGATAGAAATTTCTCCCTTCTAGAGTAAAAAGTGATTTTTAAGTTAATTTGGAAATGTTACTTTTTGCGTTATGGCTGTGTTACTGTCAAAGGCTATTCATGGATCATTACCTTGGTGCTGTTATTTTTTAATGGGTAGATAAATACAGAAGGGATTGGTTTACATCATTGGCCTGGGTATCTGGTTTTATTGGCCATTCATTTTTGGAATTGGACCTCAGAGCACACTGTGGATTTTAGAAAAGCGTGTGTGATCTATAATGATAGGAGACCTGCACATTTCTATCTGGGACATAATGCTGGAGTATGGGATGGAGATGAAATCGTTGTCCTTGGCCCGTAATTACGTCCCTGGAAAATTCCAAGTGACACTCTCTTCTTTGGTGGTATTATGGTTTGCATTTTGTTTTCATTACCTTTTTTGGATTCCAGAGAGTAAACACTCTTTTAAAAGGCTCTGCGTCCAAGTACTGCTAAATCTTACCATCTTCTCCCACCCCCCTCTCCTTTTTTCGGGAAGGAGAAGCCCGTCCACGAGATTTCTCCCCAGCGAGGGAGGCCATTTTATAGCGATCTGAGCAGCAAGCAGTCAGATTTGTCTCATTCAGCTGGAGTGAAACTATATTCGAACTTCAGTAACAGATTGGCTTGACACTAATGATTAGGCATTTGCAAATCATTAATTTTTGCAATTAAATGATGGAATATACAGATAACAGAGAAACTGAAGTTTTTTATCACTCTTTCTTCAAGTGAGATCAACCATAACCAAAAGCAATTAGAGTTATAATAGCATTTGAAGTCCATGCTCACCCACGGGGCAGACAGCAGCTCGACTGAGTGATAAAACTGCTGTCACTCGGGAGAGGCTGGAGTGACGCCCCTGGACTGAAGAGCCTCAGCTTTGCTGCAGCGCGGGGACCCCTTGGGGACTCTGTGACATGTCCCTGGTAGCCTGCATCACACGAGGAAAATATTTGGAGGTGTCCTTTTATTGGGACGTATAGAAGAGACTTGTCCTGAAATGGCTCTGAGTACATCAGAGCCATTTTCATGGTATTTAACCTCCTAATGTTGCTTAATGGGTGATAGAGGTGGGAATTACTATATCTGTTTTATTATCAGCAGTATCAGACTCCAGGTGCCACGTGCCTCGCCTGCAGTCACCTCGGCCCCCATGCCGTGCCAATCCGTGACCAAAATCACCCCAGATTTGACCTTTCCTATCAACCACCACATTTGTAATGCTTTTTACACGTAAGAAGTTACACTTGTCAAAGTCCACCGGAGTCTTCTCCCTGAGAAGTGCTTATTGAAGTGTTGCCGAACGAAATGATAACATGTCTGGAACTGGCCACGGGACAGTGCAGTTTGGGATTGGGAGGCGGGGTTGTGGGAAGGGTAGCCATGAGACGAGACGGGAGTCATCGTGAGTTCATTTCGGTTGCTTGGTGTTGGTTATATGAGAGACTATAGTCTTCTGTCTACTTTGGGCTGTTCTTGAAAATTTCCATGCTTCCAAGTGAAGGATACACTTCGGATAGTGAACTGTCAAATTTTCACATCTTTTTTTTTTTGGTGTGCAAAGAAACCCAGAAAAACACAGAGCCGAGTCAAAGTGCTTGCCCACACTGGGTAAATAGTGTGGTTTTGGGTTCTGACTTTGCCCTGGAGCCCATGTCCTGGGAATTGGGGATGAGGGGGGCATCGTGCTCCCAGGCACACCCCCCATCCTGGACTGTGCGTGGTCAGTCCCGCAGCCTGGATCATTCCATTCACTGTGCTTCCCGCCAGTCAGAGTTCAGATGGTGATGGGGAGCGCTGAGTGGAAACTGGAGTTCGCACATCGTTACTGGGCTCTGATCATGTCCGTCTTTCCTTAATAGGCTGAAGATGAAGAGGGCTATAGAAAACTGATCGATCAAAAGAAAGACAGGCGTTTAGCTTACCTCCTGCAGCAGACCGATGAGTATGTGGCCAACCTGACCAACCTGGTGTGGGAGCACAAGCAAGCCCAAGCCGCCAAAGAGAAGAAGAGGAGGAGGAGGAGGAAGAAGGTAAGCACCCGAGCGGCGGCGGCCACGATGACTGAGTTGCAAAAAATGCTTAACCCCGTGGGCACGGTGTGAGGGAGGGGACCAGGCACGCCAGATGGATGTTGGAGGGGAGCGTGTAATGGGTGGGAAGTACCGAACTGAAACAGCTCAGTCCGTATTTTCCTCGTTTCATACTGTGTTTCAGTATGAAGCACACACGGTCAGTAGAAAAAGGAAACACGTCGGCCCATGTAAGTGTGCGCATTGCGTAAGGTTAATAGCAGTGTGGTAGGGCCATGAAAATGGAGCAGAAAGGCAAAGTACAGTTGGAGGGAACCCGAGGAACCTCTGAGGGAGGGCTTCGGGGTACTTCCAGAACCCGCTTGAGCCTGTTGGTTCCGACGGGGAGCAATGCCCAAATGCCCATTCAGTGCAGCTGCCCTGCTGTGGTGCTGAGGTGAGTGGGCAGGCCAGGGCTTTAGGCCATCACAGAGGACCGGAGACGGTTTTATGTAAAATAGAACCTAATCAGCGTGGAAAGGGAAGGCTAAGATTGAGAACCTCTGCTCTGCGGCTGTTATATCTCGATGCGGGTGTAAACCGCCCGCGTAGACTTGTGAAGGTAGAGCCTCTGTGAAGCTTGAGTGGCCTGGAGGTTTAGCTCTTGGTGCGCAGTTTGTTTTCATGGTGGATCCTGATTGGCCTGGACGCCCACGTCCACCGGAAACAGGAAGTCTTCCTCACGGCCGTGAGGATTGAGGATGGGTGGCGTTTCATCATGTATTCTCTGCACTGAATGGCTGAACAGAATGTTGTTCAAAAAATAATTAATTTCATGGCTCCTGAATTCTCATACCTGCTTTGTAATTAAGGAGGAGGGAAAAGTGATGGAGAAGGCCCTCCTTGCCCCCGACTCCTTCCGTAGCACATAGCTTCCTGCATTGTGGGGATGAACGAGGGATGGCTCAGGGCTTGGGTTTAGACGTTTCATCGGTGAGAAAGACCTCATTTTCTTGTCAAGGTAGCATTATAGACTTTGCAGAATTCCAGCTCCCAATTTCTGACTTAAAAGGACGTGTTCAGAGTCAGGGAGGAGCACGCAGGCAAACAGGTAGGATTCTGTAACGTTCCACAAGGGGACCCTGTGAAATGGCAGTTTTCATTTTTCCCAAAGCCGAGGTGTATTTCACAGAGGTTACCACAAAAAGTTCAAATTCTACTTTTTGTGTGTGATTAAAAGCTGATGGCCCAGATTTGTGCTTCTGGCTCATAATTAATAGATTCCTGTCATGATATTAGATTGTTATATCATCGTCGGCAAAGAAAGATATATCACTGAGTGATAGTGATTATGCCTGTATTTTCGTGTTAATCTGTACGGAGCAGGAACCTGTCATAATATTTTTCTTGGGGCTGCCAGCCCCACGTGATCTATAGGTTGGCTCTCTGCTTCCTTACCCTTGCCTTCTGGTTTGCTGACAGCACGTATTCTTTCTCTTTTATCCACGTGTCCGGCAAATATTACCAGGACACTTCCCGTGAGCCTGGCAAAGTGCGCAATGCTGGGGGAGGAAGAGGGAGATGTTGAGGAAAAGCACACTTGCCCTCTCTCTCAGTTCCATCAGAGAGTGAGAGACAGACAGACATTGATCATATATGCACCCCCCAAATAATCATAAACTGTGATGAATGCTGTGAAGGAAGACTGGGAGCCAAACTGGGGAGGGGACTGATTTCCTGGCAAATGAATGATCCATAAGATACCAAAGCCAGTCCCACTCCCATCAGCCCATTAGGAGTCTCTGGGCGGCTCCCACTGGTTATCTCACGTGATTAAATGTGCAGAATCATTGCTTTATCATCAGCTCTCTGCCTCTTCCCTGGTGTGCTCGCAGAATGCCCAGCATTTGAGCTCGCCCTGCCCTCAGCAGGACTGAGGAGGACAGGCCACATTTCCTTCCGGGGCCATCTTGCTGGGATGAATGGGATAACGACAAAAGAAACCAGGCCCCACCCCAGTCCTTCCTGAAAACCATCTCTTTCCTGGGGCTTAGAGACTTGGTTCAAAGCGGGTTACCCAATTCCAGATGCACCTTTATTCAAGTGCAAAGAAAATGGATGCTTTCAAAAGCTGATTATTTGACAGTCTGGATTATCTGTCATTCTTCCCTCCATTAGACTGAATGATTGAGGGTGCCTTGTTCCAGCTTCTCTGTTGGGGAGGAAGGCTGTGTCCAGAAGCTTAAAAATTCTGTGCCGACCCTTTCAGCTTTTCTCACAGAACCAAATATGATGTGCCTATCTGGAGTTTGTTTTTTGCAGTTATGTAAGGCCTCAGTAAGCCTTTGTTTTTCGTGACCCAGTGGCCCAACAGCATTGTGCTGTTGCAACAGGTATAGGGACAGCTAGGATACAGGTGCCTCTGTCTACACTGTTATAGGTGAGTGTGGTTGAACTTGTGATTTCATTGGAAAAGGATTATTATTATTTTTTTGAACATTACCCCAGTGTAACAGAGAAGGCCTCTTTCTTTATGGTGAAGTGTATTGTGTTTCCTTGCTGTTGGTAACCAGGAGAATGAGTCTCCTTTAACCTGCCATGACCGTGTTTACACCTCTGTTCTCTCCATTAGAGCCCCTGCTATGAAGTATACATTTATAAATCATTCCAGAACTTCTCACTCTCAGCCTGGTCTTTCATTAATGCCCTTGAAGTGAAAGAAAAAGAAGCGAACTATATGTATCTACCTAGGTGTTAGAGGAGGAATAATTTGCAAAGTATTGAAATAGCTAATTATGTGAAACCAGCCTTTGCAGTGTGACAGGATTAATGTACTCTGATGTGCACTTAGCGTGACCTTGAGGTCTCTGTTCTCTGCCATGACTGTTCTCTAACATCTGCTGGGTGACTACAGGATAAAAAAGGGCACGGGGCTACAAAAAGCCAGCAGGGTGTGTACAGATCGGATTGAGCATGCTAACGTAGAAAATTGGGCCACCGCCCAAGAGCTCATGTCAGTCTGCAAACTTCTAAGTTCATAACTGCATTACGAAAACGTATCGTATTAATTTGCTTGTATTCCCTTATAGAATATTTCCTTAAAAGATCTATTGCGTAGTGCAATAGATTTCATCAGTCTCTGGGTCTGTGAGAAGGTGATGGGATTCCACGGCAAAGTGTATCTAAAGCATTTAGAAAGTACCCTGACCCATAGTAAGTGCTCAGCACATGGTAGTGATCTTACCAAACAATTCTGTGGTGTAAATGTAGGATAGCAATTGTTGAAGCGTGGTTCGAAGGTTTTTTTTTTTTTTTAAATAAAATCTTCTTTTTTCCCATGTTGTATATTCTCCGTGATGTCGAGAGAATAAATGTTTGGCTACCATTTTTTCCCCCAGTTAGGATCAGTTAGGTCCTGGGTAGGATGTCTTTTCAGACAGTGACAGGTTCTTTGACCATTGAAGCATTCAGTTGGAAATGAGGACTTACACTTTTTGGTGGACTCTGCTTAGCCCTCCCTCGCTAGCTCCTGCAAAGAGAATTTTCTAACTATGGGGCCTCTCATTTGCAGCGGGTCCTGGTGGCAATCAGGTGGTCCTTGCAGAACTCTAAGGTGTTTTTCCTTAAGCTCTGGTGACGAGCCCAGGCCAGTCGCCCCCCACCCCGGGCCTTCCACGTCCAGCCTACTATGAAGTCTAGTCCCTTCACGGTTCTGTCTCTCGAGCTGTTGACTTCAGGCTGAAAATAAATATTTAATTCCCTCTTCTAGATCTTTTAATGCAGCATATATACCAACAGAACTACACCCTAGTTGTGAATGTGTGACATTTCTTGGAAAGTCATGACACTAACAGGAACCAGCAGAGAATCCATGGGGTACCGCTGTGCCAAGTATTTTTTCATCGTGGTGTTTGCTCTTCTGAAAGTTCTTTTATTCTCTTCCTCAGAAAACACTCTTACAAGCACATCTCAGGACTGTGATGCTTTGGAGGGGGACTCTTTCTGGCACAGCATTCTCTGCTCGTCAATATAGCAACAGGAAGTGTGTTTTTATCCTTTTTAGATATCAACAAATCAGAAAAACCTCTTGGTATAATTTCTGGTGAAAAGAGCATGCGATGAAAAGTAGTAACGTGGTTGAGACATTTCTTTTCAGTTCAAGTTACTCTCCAATTCTTCTCAATTCTTTTGTCTCTCCTGTTTGCCCCCAAGATGAAGATTTTCCCCTGCAAGGAGAATTTCACAGGTGAAAGGAAGGTTCTTTTTCCTTTTTTTTCCCAAAGATTTATTTCTTTATTTTTTAGAGAGAGACAGCACAAGCAAGGGGAGGGAGAGGGAGGGAGAGAGGGAATTCCAAGCCAGCTCTGCACTGCTCATGGAGCCTGATGTGGGGCTCAGTCTTATGACCCTGAAATCATGACCTGAGCCAAAATCAAGAGTCAGATGCTTAACCGACTGAGCCACCCAGGCGCCCCTGAAAGAAAGGCTCTAAGGTAATTCTGGACATTATGAGTGTAGGGGCTGTGGTAACGGTACGTGAATATGATGACACAGTGATCAGAGTTATTTGATTATTACAGTATCAAAATGGGTGAAAACAGAAGTTTGGATCAAAGTCCTGCTTAACTGGATTGACCAGTTACTTGAGTCAAAAATGTTGGAATTGGCTTTCTCTGCAGGGTGCGACCAAAGTAATGGGCAATTGCCTGTTAATTTGTATTCTTGGATCTTTTTTATTGCCTGATCACCTATCTTAATGCTCACAGGTCCACTGAAATGATGGTAAAAATAACCCAGGTGGTTTCTGGAAACTTAGGTTTCCAGTGAAACAGAATGAGCCCTTAAGGTGCCAGCACTTTCGAATGTTGCTTCAGCAGAGTATAAGAACACCTGCTGGGGGATAAAATGCACTCACTTTATAATATAAATTGTAAAATTGTAAAATATTTGGTGCAAACCTGTTTCCTTACAGATTGAGGCTGTGTGTGGCCCGCGTTACGGTAATCTGAGTGAAGCGCCCCACCGGAGTTTATTTTCCTGAGTTCGGCTTACGCAGAGTTTTCCCGTCTCGGGATTCCTTTGCCCCCTCATCCTTGTCACTGATTATTTTCTATACCTTCTGCCAGGAAGACCAGTAGCAGTGCACACAGCTTGGTGAACCTTCCCAAATGGAATTTCTAAATTGCCGTTGGCCTTGGAAGTTGGGAAGTCAACCTTGGTTTTAGTTATGAGTGATGTGTTCCCTGTTCCCTCCCATCACTAGGAGAATTACCCTTCCCCCTCCCTCCAGCAACATGGTTAACTCCCAGCTTTCTGTAGGTGGGAAGAAGCCAGGACGGAGTTCCTTTAGTCCTGATTAATGGGTGAATGGCAGTGGATTGTTTTGTTTTGTTTTTAATCAGTGGAAAAAATTAAGCTGAGGCATCCGCTGGTCATGCAGGATGTGTTTGTGATGGTGGGAGACGCGGTGGTACCAGTCGCAGTGTGTTTGGAGTTAATCTGGAACCAAGAAAAGGGAAGCATTTTTGTGTTTTGTTTTGTTTTCCAGGGAGGAGGTTGGGCAGCGAGGATAAAGCACCCCTGTGATGTGAGAACCAGAGATTTGTCACCAAACTGAAAGAATCCAAGGCATGATGGGAGAACATGTTGTCTCTTGTCATAGAGTAGACTGCCACCTGGCTTCCACCTCCTGTAATAACACCAGGATTGGGTGTAAATTCTGAGCGCCAGTTCACTGAGGAATTCTTAACTGTTTTATGGCTTGCAAATTTACTGGCATCTGATTACAATAATGATGACTCATTGAGTGTGTGCTAAGTGGAAAGCATTGTTCTGGATGCTTTCCTTCTTTCCTTCATTCACCAAATATTTACCCAGTGCCCTTCATGCGCCTGGAGTCCTTGTAGGGGTGGGGACACATGAATGACAAAAACAGACAGAAATCCCTGACTCCAGGCAGTGCGACAGCCAGTCTCACAGACATAAAGGAAATCATCCTCTGACTAGCATTGAATCTTACATGGTAGAGATGGACGCTGGCCACATACATTTCATGGAGCCTTGGATCATGCATCCTGAAAGAGAGGTCCGGTTCTGCCTCTGCCCTATAAGGGAGGGACTGTTACTGTCCCTTTTTTACAGAAGACGGAACCAAGACACACAGATTTGCTCAGGACCACACAGCTAAGGTCTCCCATAGTGAGTGACAGAGCTGGGATTCAAACACTGGGGGTCTAGTTCCGGAACCAAGTTTCTTAAATCTCCTATTACATGGCCTCTCGAATTTGATACCGAATGGAATTTTTAAAATGAGTTTAGAGGATTTTAAGTAAAGGAGGGGCCTGATGGTGGGGCAGTTTTAGATACCACTCTAGCGAGTCAATAGCCTATTCAAAGAAGACTATCCTTAAGAATGGTTTTGAATCTGTTATTTGTGGTCCTTCAAGCTCTTTAATGTACTATGCATTGAGATGGTGATCCAGTTCCGGTAGCTAGATATTGGAAATTGGCTTATCCATTGTCTCATTCGATTTTCTTTGTTGGCCAAATTTGTAGCTTATTTCTGATTTGTATGGAAAGAATGGTGGGATTAATTGACTTTCTCCCATTAATTAAAACCGTCGGCTGAGTATAGTGCCTGAGAATTCCAAAAATGGAACTGTTAGGGGCTGGTTGAAGAGGTGGTTCCTTTTCTGAGCTTTTCTGCCATTGTTCTCTGTATCCGTCGCCTGGACATAGGGCCTAGTGCTTTTCAATGGTGATCATTTCTTTTGAGCCTGTAAACGTTTCACTTTGGGGTGGCATAGATAGAAAATTAAATTCTTCGGCAATCATAACCAAAGGGAGCATTTTATTTCCTACTCTTTGGTAGAAATGCTACATTTTTTTTCTTGCGGCATACGTATGTGTATGTCTAGTAAGAAAATTTTGAAAGAACTTCAGAAATTTCAAACATTTATGGGAACTGCTTTTCTTCAACATAGACAAAAGGTTGGATTTTGAACATTTTCTATAAAAGCTGTTTTGTCAAGAGACAATTGAGTTATTTTCATGGAAAGCAAAAATGTATTATATAATCAATGCCTTAAGTAAACAGAGTAGAGTTAATATCGATTCTGTATCATTATATATATTTTTAATTAACTAAAGAGCCCAGGGGAGGAAAGCTCATTTTCTTAAATGTCTTGATAAAGGAAATGACTAAAGTTGTGTTTTGGGTTTTGTTTTTTTTTCTCACACAGAACTAGTAACTTTAAGAATTCTGTAAAGAGTCCAGCAATAACTTTAAAATAAGAATTCTGTAAAGGTGATGGTAAAGATTTCACTTGTCAGAAAGGTTATGGGGCGCCTGGGTGGCACAGCGGTTGGGCATCTGCCTTCGGCTCAGGGCGTGATCCCGGCGTTGTGGGATCGAGCCCCACGTCAGGCTCTTTGCTATGAGCCTGCTTCTTCCTTTCCCACTCCCCCTGCTTGTGTTCTCTCTCTCACTGGCTGTCTCTATCTCTGTCAAATAAATAAATAAAATCTTTAAAAAAAAAAAAAAAAGAAAGGTTATAAATGTAAGAAATTTGAGGCTTTTGTTTTTATTGCAGATGAGACTTTCTTGGGTATGTACAAAACGTGACATAATCTTAGCTTTTCATTTAGGCTGTCTTTGAGGCAGGAGAGGTTAATGGACTAAGATATTGAAATATTTAAGAAATGGTCGATGACAGAATTCTTCATGAGATCACCGTATCTGCATCAAATTTCCTCCTATTACCCACCGTGGAAATACTATGTAGTATGAAAAGCCAATTAGGTAGAATGGAAGACATCCAGAGAATTCCCAGAATGTTGTACGATTCTGTATTTTTATGACCTGAGAGTGGTTCCAAGTTTACTGGGGATGGACATTTTTAGAAAACTTGTTAAGGGGAGTAAGAAAGTTGAGCCAGTTACGTCAGGCTTTGTCTTTCTGGTGCCAAACACGAGAAGGACATCTCACAGGCGCTGACCTCAGCCTTGTTCCTCTCATGTCTTCAGCCCTTTGGGTCCTAGAAGACGTCACCCACAAATCTGTGGCATGTGCCAGCCTTGAATCGCACCTGGCTTTCAGTAACTCCCTGCAAGTTGCCAGCTTAAAAAAAAAAAAAAAACCGAAGAAACATAAAGCCCCACACTTTGTCTCAGACAGTGAAGAGAAACAGAAATAAAAGGCATCGGGGCGCCGGGGTGGCACAGCGGTTAAGCGTCTGCCTTTGGCCCAGGGCGTGATCCCGGCATTCTGGGATCAAGCCCCACATCAGGCTCTTCCGCTATGAGCCTGCTTCTTCCTCTCCCACTCCCCCTGCTTGTGTTCCCTCTCTCGCTGGCTGTCTCTATCTCTGTCGAATAAATAAATAAAATCTTTAAAAAAAAAAAAAGAAATAAAAGGCATCGATACTTAGGCTCTGTTAGATGCCGGTGGTGAGTAGTGACAAAGTGCTGTTTGGGGCCACTGAGTTCCCACGATATCCTTCCTGTAGTCGTCTTCTTGACTGACGTGTAACATCTGACATTGCTTTGCAGAAGGCTGAAGAGATGGCCGAGGGAGGAGAGTCTGCCCTGGGACCAGACGGAGAGGTGAGGAGCTTTGCACCCGTTCCTGCCGTGTTCTGCTCAATGAGTCCCCGCCATGCCCTACAGCGCCATTTTCTGTGAATACCAACTTTATTTTTACTCAGCTATTCGTTTCTAAGTAAAAATAGGAGTACATTAGCATAGTAGAAAATTAGACGAGTAGAAAAGGGATATACTGGAAAGTAATCTCCTTCCGTCTCAGACTGCCAATCAACTGATATTAAGTTTGTGTACCATTCCGGAATCTTCTGTGCGCATATATGTTTACGAATACGTAGAATGTGTAAAAATCTTAAGTGATTCTATAATTGCATTTTCCCTGTAAATGATACGGAAGCATAAGCTATGACCCAGTTTCCTTAGTGCATTACTAATTTGAAATTATAAAACTCCATAAACACAAACAATTTACATATTTGGTGAGCTGCTTTTTTTTGACATTTTTGTATAGGCTTACGAGAGAGCTTCTCTTCGTAGATCCATCAGCACATTCCTAAATGTGATTTCCGAGGATTCTGAAAATTCTCCTGAATCATGAGACCACAATTACTTATTGGATTTTTTTTTTTTTTCCTCTAAAAACTCAGAAGTTCTCTGCCAGGGATTCACGTGAGGAGGCATAGCCCCAGAGCGGGGTGGGAAGGAGTTTGTTTCAAACTGCCTTCTCCTCTCACAGATTCTGATAAACCTGCTTGGGGGAACCCTTCTAGAATCTGAGCGTGCGAGGCATACTGTGACTGTGAACAGTCCGGATCCAGAGACAAAAGGCTGAAACCGCTATTCCGTGCAGAAACTTCTTGAACAATAAATGTTGCTTAACCACTATAATCTATCGCAAGGAAAGAAAGGATCGGGATGAGTGTCTAATGTGTCAGGCACTCTCAGTGGGCCGCTCTGGGGGAAGAATACTATATATTGGAGCACCTAGACACAACTCTAATTTGTAAAAGCCCCCAGCCTTACCTAAGCACGCCTCACATGGGTGTGTAATTAACAAGCACGCAGGGAGAGATTTAACGTGTTAGCGTGACAGCGCTCTTACCTCTTATTATTTCTGGGGAAAATTCGCCGCTGATCTTGGGCTTGTGACATACACCTTTTTTTTTTTTTTTAATCTTAACACGTGCATTCTGTTTGCTGACGTTGGCAAAGTGGACATCTTGCTCAGTTTGTTTTGAAATAATGTGCTTACACTCTGCCGTGCTCATTCAGGGCCTTTGCCAAAGTTCTAATTCCAGCCACAGCGATTCCCGATTTTCTCTGAGGCATGACATAAGCAATAAAACAGGCTGTGTTACAACAGTTCAAGATAATGGAATATGGCTTTTCCAAGGGAGGTGATAGCAACTGGTAGATTTCCTTCTTTACCACGTGGGTGTGTAGATGACCTTTCACCCGAGGGAGGGTGGAAGCAGCACCCTGGGTGCAGAGTAAAGGTGTCTCCGTCTGTTCCTTTAGCACATCAAAGAAAAAAGAAAAGACAGCCTGGAGTAGGCCTTTTCTTTTTTTAAAGCTTTTTTTTTTGGGTAGATAATCGCTAATATATTGGGGTTTTTGTTTTTGTTTTTATTCTGATGGTGTTTTGTTGAAGGAGAAGGGAGAATGAATTTTTGTTTTTTTGGTCATTTCCTATAAGGTATGGAAGTAAGCGACAGTATCCTGTGTTTCCTGTCATTTTATTTAACTCCAATTAAGAACAATTGAGAAAGAATTCAGAATTACTGAATTGTGTAAACATTGAATTTACTACTTTTACAGGGATCGATAACGGACTGCTGGCAAATCAAGCATTTATCAGCATTTCCAGGCCAGCGAGCGTCTTGCCTGGGGTGTCTGTCCTGCAGGTGTAGTCACCCCGTAATCAGTAGCATTCATTTGCATAGGATTACTCCATTTTTTTAGGCCTTTTAAAACAATTTGTTCTCTGAAGTAGGTTAAACACGGCCTGTGCGCTTTCATTTATTCCCTTAACTTTCTGAGCAAGCCATTTTTCACGAAGAGCCTAGTAATGAACTTCAGCTCAGTCCTGGTCCATTCACCCGTTTTCAGAAGAGCAGGGCTTCTGGCTTTATCTCGCTCCCAGGTACCAGGGGCAGAGCTAGACAGCAGGACCTTTGGTTCTGCAGAAGCTCAAACAGGCCCCTTGCGAGGTGACACAGGTTACAATTCCTCTTTCTTTTCCGCATTCTCTCAGAAATCACGAATTTGCAATAGTTGTTATGGGGGGAGTGTTATTTGGGGGTTAAGGGTTCTTAGTTGCAAATGACAAAATGACAAATGACAACTCTACAAGATTTGTGTAAGAAGGGAATATATTCATAGGATATTGGGTAGTTCATTGGATCTCCAGGCAGCGTGGAGAGCATGTTTGAGCCTAAGGCCGTGCTCTCCTGTATGGCTGGTCAGCGAGGCCGTGGCTGACACGGGGCATTGGCAGGGGCTCGGCACGGCTGGTCCCTGTGCTCTGCCCTCCCTCCGGCATGCCTGTTGCTCCCGGCTTCCCTGAGCCTCAGGCTCCGAATTCCAAGCCTTGGTGAGGGCGTCCAGTTAATGGAGCTGAGGTCTTGCACAGGCACCCTCGGTGCAAGGGAGGCTGGTGTTTTAGTTTCTTTAGTAGGAGGTGACTTCCCACTTCCTGCCAGGACTCATAGGTGGCGAACTTCCCAATCACGGGAAAAGGTTTCAGGTGCCGGGCAGCCAAAAGCCTGAGAAGCATCCAGCACAGAATTAGGAGGCGGTCTTAACACCAGGCGGTGATGTGTGTTTGTTTCTCCTTTCTAGCCCATCGATGAAAGCAGTCAGATGAGTGACCTGCCCGTCAAAGTGACTCACACAGAAACTGGCAAGGTCCTCTTTGGACCAGAAGCACCCAAAGCAAGTCAGCTGGACGCCTGGTTGGAAATGAATCCTGGGTATGGCATTGAAGCAGAAATTCCAGCGTCCAGTGTCATCTTAGATTTCTGTGGTCCGTCCCCGTAAAATCTCAGAACCACAACATGACCTTCGCTGAAACGGTTAACGTTTTTACCTGCATTTGTCATTTGTACATAGAACACGCTAAGTAGGTCATGTGCGTATATGTTGTTTTATAATTAAAAAAAATTAAGTCCCGTATCCTTCCCACTCCTTTTCCTGCAGTTACGAAGTTGCCCCCCGATCCGACAGTGAAGAGAGCGATTCTGATTATGAGGAGGAGGTATGGACATCTCTGTTGGTGCGGCGTATGTGGGAAGCCCCTGTGTCTGGCTGTCACCACGTCCTCCGGGGCTGGCCTCGGGGTGACCTCTGGAGCTGAGAATGCAACCAGACCTGTGATGATGGTGTCTCGGAGTACAATGACTGTGCCAGGGCTCTTGGCGAGTGGCGGGACTTGGAGAATTCTGAATTTATCTGAAACCAAGAGAAGAGAAGCTGGCATTATATGGGAGGTGGTAGAAAGGTCTTCTGGGGAGAACTGGAGATGGGTTACTTTGGGAAGGCAGTGCCACCCCAAAGTTTCCGGTGTCCTTTAGGCCTTAGCGTCTATTTGAAATTCTAAGTCTGGAAGCTTAATAAAAGGCCAACACAGACTTGGGGTTGATAAGGTTATTGATCCTCTTGGTTTCTCTTTAAATGTGATTCTTGTTTAAATCCCTTGGATATTCCCGTTACCCAAAGAGAAGCATATTTCTCAGTGTCTTGGAAGGAACGGTCAATAAGTTTATCTAGAACCTAAAATGGTACTCTTGGATACTTTTAACAGAACTTAAGAAAGAGTAATAAAGGTTTTTTTGTTTTGTTTTTGTTTTTGATCAAATACGAAATGCGTTATAATTACAAATAGAAGGATTAAAAGAAGATTCTATCTCCTTTCTGAGAGCACTGTTAGTGGGTGGTCCTCAATTCTGTTTGCCAGCGTAGAGGAATCCTGGTTCAGAGAGCGCCGTGGCACAGAGGCCATAGACCGGGCGAAGCAGCCCTACCAATCCTATCGCTTACCAGAATTTTAAGACAATTGTGATTTTCTCCTATTTTGTGGCCACCCCTTTTTTTCCCCAAATTAATCTTCTGTGAACACTTGTTAACTTTTACAAAGAGGAGGAATAAAAAAAGTTATGTTAAAAAAAAAAATACCAGTAAAAAACATCTGCTTTGGGCTGGATGTGATTTATTTTTTACAGGCCACTTTTACTCTAAGATCTTTGAAGCTTACAGAAGCAATTTTTAAAATGTTTCTTGTTTTTGGATGAATGGGTCCATAAATGACCCACTGGAAGAATCTTGTCTCTGATCCAAGGGTCAGAGAGCCAGGGAGGGACAGAGGGGCTGCTGAACCCCTAGATGCCAGCCAGGCCTCACAGCCACAGACAGCTCTGGGCAGCTGGGGGTAGAATGAGCTCTGACCTGGGGGTCTACGAACCCAAGTCCCATCTCAGGTCTACCACTCATGGCGAGTCACGTCCCTGCTCAGAGCATCATTCCTCACCTGGAAAACTGAAGGAGCTGGACCGATTCCTCACCTCACTGCCCATCCCCCACCCAGCATCTCAGTGATCCGTTATCATAGGTTTGATCGTTAGCACTAATATCACATCAGCTCATATTTTTTCATTCAAGAGTTATGGGAAAGCATTATTCTCTTAAAACCTGCTTTTCAAGAAATTCCACGGGAGAATGTGGGTTTAGCTCTGAACACCAGTGGTTGGTCGTGGACATAATGACCATGTAGCAAAGCATTCCAGCCGATCAGCAGAACATAGTACGCAGTTGAGAGGAGGAGGTAATGAGTCCTTTGCCAAGTTATTGACAGTTTTCATCGAAATATTCCGAGATCTGTGATGTGAAGTCGTCCCAGAGCAGTGTGTTCGCAAGCACCAGCCCCTCTACCTGGAATGCATGGGGACAGTCAAGTCCCACTGGCATGATCTGGGAGCATTTTTATGAGAAGGGCAGTAGTAAGCCTCTAAGTCTGGCTTTGGAGAGAAGACCGTAGAATGTTTCTAAGCGAGGGCAGGTATGGTGTGCCGGACTCTTTGATAACCAATGATAAATGTCCATCTGCTGTGACTTTTACATATTTATTCTTGGGGGCAAGGGTTCTAATGGATCCTCAGAGGGTTTCTTCTGTTCTCTTGCGCCATGATTTAAACGGAAATGGAATGGCGTATGGCCCGGTTGAGGGAGCTGTTAAAATTACTTTCTCCCTTCGTCGTATTTACTCTGCGAAGCTGAATACCATTCAGTCTCTTTCAGAAAATGCCAATCCTAGAGACGCCCATGTTGAAATGGAATCCTCCCCGTGTCTGTGTTTCCTCCCCAGGATGAGGAAGAAGAATCCAGTCGGCAGGACACGGAAGAGAAAATACTTCTGGATCCAAACAGCGAAGAGGTTTCCGAGAAGGACGCCAAGCAGATTATTGAGTGTGTATCACTTAGTTTTCTCCCTTGTGAAAATGTGTGTCACCAGGATTGTGCTTTACAGATTTTCTTTCAGAAAACTTTGAGGAAGGAAGCCGACCACCTTCATGGCCACATTTCCCTTGAAACGCTGCCGTCAGAGATCACCACCCCACTTGGGGTGCTCGGCTCCTTCCTTCCTCCTGAACCCCCACGTCCAGCCCAGGCTCACTCCTGAGCTTCTCACCCACCTTTGCACTTTGCCCCAGACTGAGCTGATCCGGCTGGCCCCACTAGCTGCCTGCTTGGCTGCCTTCCCCACCTCCCGCAACGGCATCGGTACTCACCCAGGAACGTGCGTGAGAGATGCCGGTCCCCCCAGGTCCCCGCTGCCAGCCAGCCCCCCTCCCACGTGGTCTCCACAGCACCCCAGGACCCCTCAGCACCCCGTCCAAGGGCCAGCTCCGTTCTTCATTCAGACCATTCTCCCTGTCAGCTCTTTGCTTGTGTGGCACTAATCTTAAAACTTGGGGGAAATGATATGTAAAATAGAACATTTAAAAGTAATGAGATTTTTTTTAAAAAAGCAGAAATAGGCATTGTAATATTTTCTCCTTTTTTTAAATTTTATTTATTTGAGAGAGAGAGCGCGAGCAGGGGGAGTGACAGGCAGAGCTGGCAGGGGGAGAAGCAGACTCCCTGCCGAGTAAGGAGCCCAATGCAGGAGTCGATCCCAGGACCCGGGGACCATGACCTGAGTTGAAGGCAGACACTTAACCGACTGAGCCACCCGGGCATCCATATTTTCTCCTTTGATTCCAAGGCTGCAGGCCCCACGCTAGGAAACTTTGTATTCTGGGTCCACCGTGCCTCCTTCCCTGAAGGTTTAGAACCCCCCCCCCCCCCGCCCAGTGGCTCCTCGCTGCCTGTGAAGTTAAATACCAGCTCGCTAGCAAGGCATGGGAAGTGGAAGCCAGCCTGTGTCTTTCCCATCTCTGTGGTCATGTTGCTCCCTCCCTCACGTGCCCGGAAAGCTCTAGACAGCTCTGTGGATAGGATTTATCTTTGCATCTGGAGAGCCCAGGACGACCTCCCTGGCCTCGAGGTCATCTGCAGGGATACGGTTCATGCTCACATCAGTCGTTTGAGGTCAGGCGGGCCTGCAGGCAGGTACTGACTCCACTACCCTTTTCGTGGCCCAGGCACATGAATTAACCTCTAGCTTGCTGCCATTCTGTGAGCATTACCGGTCACGCACTTTAAGCAGAAGAGAGGTGATCAGTAAACCATGCTTACCGCGGCTGTGGTAGGCCTGCCGTTCCTGCACCAGGTGAGCTGTGGATGATTCTCCGCTTCCTCTGTCTCAGGACGGCCAAGCAGGACGTAGACGATGAGTACAGCATGCAGTACAGTGCCAGGGGCTCGCAGTCCTACTACACGGTGGCCCATGCCATCTCCGAGCGGGTGGAGAAGCAGTCTGCCCTCCTCATTAACGGGACCCTGAAGCATTATCAGGTAACTGGCGGTGGGGGGGGAAGGTGCCTTCTTGGCAAGTCACGGCCCTTCTCCTCACTTGGGTTGGTATGTGTCTCGCACCTGCGTACGTGGATTGCTTAAGGAGTTTGATGCTGGTGAGGCCTTTGGGGTCACGTTGCTTGTAATACGGTGATTCTCTCTGGCGCCTGTAAGTCTTGCCTTAGGATGCTTCCGTTTCACCATCTTACTAGGGCATACCCGTTTTCTCTTCCGTGCATTTAGGATAAATTGTGTTGTAAGAGATACGGGTTTAACATTTGGAACGGTTTTATTGTGAGTCTCCTCACAGTGGAAAACCCAGCCACATCCTATGAGTAGAGGGAGCATCAGTGCCTCGTCTCGAAATAAATGAAGTATTTCTTCCAAAACTTCAAGGTTGGCTCTAGTTTAATGCCGTGGATTCAGCTTCTAGGAGCTGCTGTCTACTACATGTATATTTTTTCTAAGACACAATCAAATGGTGAGCTTTGGTGAAACGTACACTGTAAACAGAACAGACGTTTCATTTGACCTTTTGGAATAAGGTCAGCTCCTAACTTCTACCGCCTGCCACTTCGGTGTTTCCCAAAGTGTGTTCCTTGGAACACTTGCTTGATGAGGTATCCCTTAAAAAGAAAAAGAAAAATAGGTCCGTGGTCAAATAAATACGAGAAATACTATCGGCCGCAGGCAGGGTTGCTGTATAATTTACTTTTGCAGATTTGGGTGCTTATGAGAATGAATAGGGGCCCTTGTTATTAATACCAGGCATAAGCCAGGACGATCCTGAGCCAACCAGACATATGGGCACCTTGGCAGTGACCCCTCCCGGTAATCCCTGATGTGCATGAGCACATTCACAACTCTGCAAAAATAAGTGTGTGATCGATGACTGCATATCAGCGTCCTACAGTGAAATCACTTGGATTTCCAATTTCCCAAATTTCTTGGTTCACCCAACTTTATGTTCATATATCCCCTATTAACATCCTGTCATTTAGGAAGTATGTGCTTAAAGTTCTCCATCTTTGTGAACTCGGCTCCCCTAATCTCTTAACACCCAGCACTGTGCTGGCTGCCGCGACATGGGGGTGAAGGGTCCGGGGACTTCGGACCCTAAATCGCTTCTAATGCCACGTTGATTTACTCCTGCGATCCAACGCCTTTCTCATCACTTGTCCTTGCCGCCTTTCCAAACCTATCTCCCCCATTTCCATCTGTGACCTTCATGCCCCTCTTCCTCTCCTGGGCTGCTGTAGACTTCCTGGCATGCCTCTGCGTCAGTCCCCTTCCGGGCTCTTCCTCCACCAACTTCCTCCTTCCTGGACTCTGACCGCCCGCATCGGACCAATGACACCCTTTCCATTTCTCACAAACCGATTCCAACTGTGGCTCAGTGCCCGCCTGGATCACCCTGTCCACGAGTAAACTTTCTGTCACCTGCTGCCTGACAGGTTTGTGTATTATTATTAGTTACGTAACCCTGACATAGCAGGGGTCTTCCTGCTGCTTCCCTGGGAAAGCCACACACGTTTGGTTCGCTACCCGCACCCTCCAGTTCCATGGTCTGGGGAAACCTAAATCACCTCCCACCCATTTTTGTGAATTGTTCCGCCTCCTCTGATGCCAGTTTATGCTTCTGTTTCATCTGGGTTTAACATGAATCCAAAATTCAGCCCCTTTGCCTGTTTTCATTTAAAAAAAAAAAAATCTGCCACCATTGTCCAAATGTTTCTGGCATTTAGTTGACTTTCCTACAGGTCTGGTGGTCTCGGGGTCCTGTTGCAGACCTGCAGCCCCTCCTACTCCCCACTGTGATTTCCTGTCACTTCCCTTCTTCCCTTCTCTGTCTTTGCCCATTCCCTCAGAGCTCTTCCTGTTTCTCTCATCTCTTAGTGTTGCGGTCTTTCTGCAAAATCCGTTAGGATGATTTGGAGTCTTGTGTGGTGCAAGGTACCCTAAGTGGCCTATGAAAGTATTTCTGCAGACCATTGCAGTGCTGTCCCTGAGAAAATCTCTGCCCAATGCAATTGAATATGTGCGCAAGAACAATTTTAAATAAGATTATATGTATTTACATGTACACCGCGCCCTTTCAGCCCCTTCTTGGTGCGTGTGGATATGTGAAAGCTCTTTGTCTCCTCTCTGACTGCAGACTTCTGAAGGGAGCCATGCATTTTGCAAAGCCCAACATCCATCTGCTATACCTCCTTGCGTGGTCCTTTGCACAGAACAGTCACTTAGTAAATATTGAAAATAATTGAATTACTCACTTGGTTCTTACATAAAAGAAATTAAAATTAACATTTCCCTGAGCATAACTTCATTAGCAAGCTAAATTGACTTGAGCAGACATGCATATTTATATATTTGTATATTTATGTATATTCACTTCCATGTAATACATAATATATAATATGTATAAATAGCTATATGTATTATATATTTTATAATATATATGTAATATATATATTATAATATAATATAAATAAACAAATGTATTGAATTGCTCCTACCGTTTAAACCCAACATCTGTGCTATGGTAGCGGTATTGGTATTGGTGATTGGGAGAAGGGATTGGGACAATTTTGTATTCTCACCCCAGTCTTTCTTGTACTTAACACAGGAACTCCACAAAAAGCTGTGTCTCTGGTGCAGGGCTTTCATACTTTAAAAATACGTGGGACATGTTTCCAGGCAGTTGCCCTCCCCTGCGCTGCCCGTGGGGAGCACCCACATGGCCAGTTTCCATGTGAGGCCCCGGAGCTTCCGCTCCGCCAGGAAGTGCCCTCCTGCGGGCCCAGCAGCGGGCCCCGGGCTCCCTGGTCAGCCGGCTTCCTCACGGAGGGGATCCCGCCCCGGGGGGAGGCTCTTCATGGCCCAGAAGTCTGCGTCTAATGATCTCTGATCTGGGTGCCAAACCTGCCTTCTGGTTTGTTTGTCTCTAATCCTCACATTGGCTTTTTGTTCTTGGAGTGGTTGGAATGGATTTTAGTTTGGGTTTTCTTCATTTATACTAACTCTGGTATGTCATATACTGTGAAATGCTAAGTAGGGATGAGCAGCAAAGCTGCTTAAAATCCCACCAGTGCGCTGCAGCCCGTCGTCTCTAAATCTGATTAACACTTAGCACCTGCCAAGCCGCGGGCTGATTACAGGCTTGTATTTTACATTCTTTTTGTGTTGGTGCTTCCCCACGCTCCGACTGTGGGAAATCCAACATATAGCACCGAGGAGTTAAGAAGTCACAGCCTCACTTGAGTTGTATTAGTATTAATTACCTGTGCAGATCTTGGATAATTGAAGCAATTACTCTTCATTTCAGCTCCAGGGCCTGGAATGGATGGTTTCCCTGTACAATAACAATTTGAACGGGATCTTAGCTGATGAAATGGGGCTAGGGAAGACCATACAAACCATTGCACTCATCACTTATCTGATGGAGCACAAAAGACTCAATGGCCCCTATCTCATCATTGTTCCCCTTTCGTAAGTAAAGTCCTTTATTCCGCACTTATCTTTCTGTAGGTTGTAGACGGCCCTATTAGTAGCTTGTCCTTGTTTTTCAAGTAAGGCAGCTTGTGGGGTCACCAGGAGCATCTGATCTGGACTTAAGTTTTCACTTCCCACCCCAGGCCTCTTTGAATCACCATTTAAACACAGGACTGAGCGATTTTATCAGCCCTTAGCACCACGCCATGGTCTACACCGCCCGCACACCGCAGGGCTGTCTTATTTGTCAGCTTAAGCAGCTTGACAAGCAGAAAGGTTTCGATAATCTATTTTTTAAAGATTTCTTGGATTTTTTTTTCCCTTGGCCCATTTCCGAAAGGTTACATATATTCAAAAAGTACGTCCTCTTAAATCTGCCTTGACAGTATCTCTTAAAACAGAGTCGAGATCACAATCGCACATGTGAATTTCGCATTAAACTGCCTTCAGAACGGGCAGTTTAACGGAGAGGTTTTGCTACCCTGCAAGGACCGGTCTTCCTGCTCTCCACTCAGTTCCCAGAGACTGGGCGGTTCCTCGTTAGTCTTTTCCGGACTCTCCTGAGAGAAGGAATACCTGTTCAGAACGGCCCCCCTGGGAGTGGGGTGTCTCTGTCTGCGGGTGTCAGATCGCAATTCTAGTCACTGAGATCTTTGTCCGTCTGGGTGCTAATACAGACTAATGCAGACTTGGATCTGGCCAAACAAACAAACAAAAAGGATTCTGGTTCAGCATTTGCAAATTCTGTCTGAACGAGGACTGTTTGCAGACCTGCTAAATCTGTGCTACCCGAATCCGCAGTATTTAGACAGCCTTCGTATCGTATGGACGTTTCGAGGATATATTTACTCTTCATCTATATTTTGCAAGTTCTGACTCCTGTATTATGGGGACGCTTTCAGGGATTAAAAAAAAAAAAGGCATTCCACATTTCTCTCCCTGCTCCCTCTTGACAGATTTATTTAATATTTTCATGTGCTTTTGTCATTTCTTTTTCCTGACTCAACTTTTCTGTGAACTTACACGGCTGTTTTTAAAGAGTCCCCAAATCGCTCTGGCAATTGCTGTTTTCAATATTGAAATTAAGGTATTCCCCCTCCATCTTTATGCATTTTTTAATTTTTTTTTCTTATGAGATTTCTTAGGAACTGATAAACACACTTGTCATGCTTTGGGGCAGCTTATTTCCCACTTATCTATTATTTCCACACCTTTCAAAGAAATATGTAGTTGAGATATTTTATATTCTCTCGCCCCTTTCAAGGTGAGGCCTGAGCGTGAATAAGAACATCTTTTTAACCACCAACTTTGATACAAATGTCTTTTTCTCTGTGTGTTTTCTTTTTTGTTCTCTAGGACTCTGTCTAACTGGACATATGAATTTGACAAATGGGCTCCTTCTGTGGTGAAAATTTCTTACAAGGTTTGGAATGCTGTATTTATATATAAATGTGGAAAAGCAAAAAATAGACGCTCTTTTTTTTTTCCTTCATTCCATATGCACATCTGTGAACTGTATTTGGTTGTAAAGTTTTGTCATGTTCATCATGTACCAAACAGTGTGAGTTAATCATCCCAAGAAGATTACTGTAATAAACCATAATTACTTTCAGATAGTGAAATGCAGAAGAAAATTGTTAATTATCATATTGCGAGGTTTCTGATGAGAGTAATACAAATGACAAATATCGCGCATTCCGCGTGCCGCCGCCGTGCCCACTGTTGCTGCAAAGTTCGGCAATTACCCAGACCCTGGGCTGCCTGCTGCACGCTCCCATAGAAATGGAGCCTTTCAGCCGAGCAGCGGGTTCTCGGCCACCTCGAGGTTACTGTAATTTCCTTATCCGTCTTCCCCTCCCTCGGTTTTCAGTGGGAAAGCCTGCCTATGAGGGTCTGAAAAGTGTCCAGATGTGCGCGATTTCGCCAAGCACTTTCTTTGTGGATAATGGATCTGTATATGATAATGCATAGAGGTGCCATCCGCAGTCACGTGTCTGGGCTCCATTAAGCCATGAATAGTGAGACAAAATGCACACATTACTTCCATTGGGTAATATATATATGTGTGTATTTCTTTCCATTCAGGGCACCCCTGCCATGCGACGCTCCCTTGTCCCCCAGCTGCGGAGTGGCAAATTCAACGTCCTCCTGACTACTTACGAGTACATTATCAAAGACAAGCACATTCTTGCAAAGGTATGTTTTTTTTAAAAAAAGTTCTTTTACCTCTAATTACGGACCATTGCACTGGAGTGTAAAGTATTCCCCAAATTATACTCATTGGTATAATTTGATCATTAGATGGCTTTTCCCTCTCTCTCTTTCTCTCTCTTTCTTTCTCCCACTCCCTCCCTCTTTCTCAGAGTCAGATGTATTTTGGGAATGGGTTTTAATTTTATGCATGCTTTTTTTTTGTTTCGTTTTGTTTTGTTTTGTTGGCATATGTCCTTGATCCTGGTTCTCTTACCTAGACTCTCATAGTTAATGAGTTTACATCTCTTAAAAAAATTCACCTGGGCCCCTTCTGCAACTCCTTATCTCTCCAGCGGCCCTGAACGTGCTTGTGGAAGAAATAATTGTTTTTGTTGCCCTGGGTTATTGACAGCAGCATGACTTCATTCCTCTTGTGCCTTTGTCTCTCCAAAGATGAGTAGGCACCTCTCCATATGGTCTTCTCCATGTGAACATTTGTCCAGAATGCGGCTTTGGTGCTATTCCCGTGTTAGGTTTTTTCCCCTGGTAAAATAATGGGCCATTGTTTAGATGACTCTGGGCTGTTTCTGTGACTATTCACTCAAAGCTGAGAAAGAGTTGTTTTCTACCTATGACACGCATGTCTCCTAATTTGTACGTCCAAAGTTGTCCTTTAGCCAGAAAATGGAACATTGTTCTTTGATTTCTGTAGCCTTGCCTCCTAATATGTTCATTCAGAATACCTTCTTTTGTGGGACCAAACACGAAAACTTCATTTTTCTTCCTCCGGTAATTTCTTCTACCCTGTGGTGTTTTGGAAGTGCTATAATCCGAAACTAAGTGATGGCCAGAACCGAGCAGAATCTGTTTCTGGGATCTGTTCTCTGTCCACACTAAACCTTTGCTCTGGGAACCGAGAGTTGCCTTCCTGGCATCATAGGAGTTACCATACAGGAAGTGTGCTCCCAGGAGAGGTGTAATCATTGAGATGGCACTGGTGACAAGGCTGTGTTCCTGCTCCCCGTTCTCAGAGAGGAATTTGGCAGTGTCAGAATTGACATGTTTTCGGTAGGACCCTGGGAATGTGTTTGTACATTGGAGATCCTTAAAAAAAAAAAAATCTATCACGTCTTCTGTGTATGTATTTCAGAATTCATCAGAGATGCCTGGTAGTGAGATGAATTGCTTTTATTTGTTGCTGGAGGAATGAAGCTATAGACAGGGGTAGCGATATTTCGTCCAAGCGGAAGACCTAATTGGTAAATGAGTAGATTAGCAAAATCGAAGTCCTCTCTGATTCCGTGTTTATTAGGTCATAAGCTAAATTTAAAAAGTAGATTTCGACTGCTTACTTAGATACATTTGTATCTGCTGGTCTCTTTTCGTGCTATTGCTAAGCTTGGGGTAGCTGTCCGTACACTTCATTCTCAAGGACACTTTTCTTAGAAATAGTGGAGGAAGAGTCAAAACAAAACAAGAGACCCAAAGCTCTGTTTGTTTTTTTTGTTTTGTTTTTTTGTTTTTTACCCAAGCATCCCAGCCTGACTAATGATTTTATATTTCTTCTCCCCCGACTTTACTGTCACTTCTAATGAGGAAGGCAGGGACCATTTAGAATACTCTGCTCGTCTCCTTCCTCTCTCTCTGGGAGCTTTGGAGCAGGATCCGGGGACATCTGAGCACCAGATGCTTTTCTTGGCCATTGCCACTGCTTCGTAGGGAATGAATAGGCTTAGTGGGACATTCCTCATTGTTCTCACTTAAAGAAACTGAGACCAGTGACCTTGAAGAGGGCTGAAGGGTAAGTTATGAGAGAGGAAGGGACCTGTGTGCGGACTTAGGAGGGAAGATTGTGTCATATGGCCCCTCTATTTTTCACACGGTAGTCACGCTGGGAAAGGAGATTGTGTTTAATTCCAAAGTTCTGGCAAAAACATAGGAATGATATTTTAGCATTGTCTTCAGTGCCAGTGAGTATATCCTTTCATTTTAGGTATCTGAAAACAGTGATCCTAGACCTGGCAGGTAAGGACCTGGCAGGTTAAGGAATATGTCTGAACCCAGAGACTCCAGGTTGCCAGATCTGACCTTTTTAAGAGAAGCTGGATGTTCAGATTTTTAAGTGAAATATTCCAACTTTTAAATGTTAGCAACTCATTCAAATTAAGAAGAAAAAAGAACACTGAGCTGAGCCAAGCACTAACAGTATAACAATAGAAGCGAAGGCATGAAGCCAGAGCGTCTCATCTAGAAGTACCTACTGACGCCATCTTGGAAAATCGGTCATTAATTTCTGCGTCAAGTAGAGAGCTCTCTTCTCTTCTTGCTCTGAGCCGAGGCAGCATGAACACTAAATCGGGGATAGCCATCATGGTCTAGCATTAATAGGAGTGTTGGTTGGGGAGACACAGGAGCTAGTCCTGGCCCAACCATTACATCCCGGGCCCAAGTTCTCCTCTTTGGTGAGAGCAATTTGGAATCACATGGCCCCTAAGCAACACTGTTGCTTTGACATCCCATTATCACGGGATGTATTACACGATCTATCAAGTGTGAGAAACAGACTATTGAGTTTTTTTTTTTATCCGAAGGAGAATCATACCATATTATGCACAAAGTCTGAATTCCTTGGTTTTCCACACCACGCTTGCCTGTCGGAAGTGGTTATATTTTCGTTTGCTCACCGCATGTTGGTCCTTCCTCTTGTGTTACAGATTCGGTGGAAATACATGATTGTGGATGAAGGCCACCGAATGAAGAATCACCACTGCAAGCTGACTCAGGTCTTGAACACTCACTATGTGGCCCCCAGAAGGATCCTCTTGACTGGGACCCCGCTGCAGAATAAGCTCCCGGAACTCTGGGCCCTCCTTAACTTCCTCCTTCCCACCATTTTTAAGAGCTGCAGCACATTTGAACAGTGGTTTAATGCTCCATTTGCCATGACTGGAGAAAGGGTACTGGTCTAACTTTTGTATTTTGCACTGTATGGCAGTGAAATGAACGTAAAGAACCCAAAGCTGAGAATGTTAGGGCCCCAGAAAACCGTAGGGTTGACAACATCGCTTACTTTACAAAACTCATCAGTGGGTGCATATGTTCTCTTTCCAGGGTTATCTTCTGTCCTAAGAAAATGGATCTAGTGATGGGTCTAGGGTCCTAGGATCTCGGGTACTTGGTCTTTTGCGAACACGTGAATCAGGCCACTAAAGAATGATCCTGACTGATGGAATCCTCATCTGTATGGGCCACAGGGAGGATGAATGGAAAGATAGTTGTTGAATCAATTTAACCAGATCAACCAAACCAACTGAACACAAACCTGAGAGCAGATACTCCCTTGTTATAAACTTGGGCTTCTCTTCCAACTGTTTCCCGATGAAGAGTTTGTGTGTGAAACTGAACCAGCTCACGCTAATTTTCTGTACACATTTTTTCCAGTTTTAGTGTGAGCCTCCGTTTTGTGTCTACATTAATACTCCTCAAATCCCGGAGTAGCCATTTTCACATTTCTTACTATCATTCCTTCCACCATCTATCTTCTCTTGGAGCTCATTCATGAAAGGAAGACACGGGCCATTGCAAGAAAAGGAATGGGTACCTGTCCTTTTGATTAGTGGTTTCTTAACTGTGGGAATGAAAAGTCACTTAGAAAGCTTTCGGGACATTTATGTTGGAACTATTCAGCTCTTTAATTTCGAAGTACATTCTAGGGACCTTTGTCTTTTGTCAGTAACTCATGGGCCTGCCCCTTTGTGGAAAGGAACGTCGATCAAGTCTGCCCCCTAGAGGTTCATAGAGAGACGTGGCGTAGAGGTTCTAGAGAAGGTGCTGCAGAAAGAGGACTGACCGAGATCAGAGCAGAGGGAGGGCCGAGTGAGGTAGAGAGGCTTGGCCACCCGCCACCATCCCCTGGGTCTACTCTCTTCTTTTCATGTTTAGGCCTTGTCGCCTTGGGGTGTTTCTGTGTCTGAGACAATCCAAGTTAGGAGCCTAACTTAAGGCTTCGACTTGGAGTAGAACCATTGCCCCTTTACTTGGGTTCTGTCTCAGTTTTCAGTAAGGATTTGTGGCAGTCCTATCCAAAAAAATTCTGAGCTGGGAGACCAGTGGCTCTGGCCCCTTTCCCATGGACTCCATAAGACAGAGACACCCATTTAGAGACCATGTTATCACCACCTGGCACATGGGAGGAGGATTCTGAGGTGTGCATAACAGGTAAAGACCTGGCCTTGATGGACATAAAATCGCAATCACGTTTCACAACAGATTAATAAAGGTAACCCGAAAGCGTTATTTCGTGAAACATCATTAAAGAAAAAAAACCACGTCCAACTCATGTGAGGTTCTCTCGTAGGTGGACTTAAATGAAGAGGAAACTATATTGATCATCAGGCGTCTACATAAGGTGTTGAGACCATTTTTACTGAGGAGGCTGAAGAAGGAAGTCGAGTCCCAGCTGCCAGAAAAGGTACGTTGCAAATTCAAAAGCTGTGGCTTCTTTCCCTGCCGATCTCCCAAGTATCTGTGTCTGAAATTGTGTTTCTAAAACAGCAGGCTCATGTTTTAGTCCCAGGTATCTTGGAAATATCGTACAGGACATTTTTGTTTGATAGAAGCTAGAGGTTTTAATATAGAGGGAGAGAAGGGAAATTCCCATATTTTCAACCTGGTTTTCCCTGAAGCTTTGGGGCCGGCTTTTGTAAAATTACCAAATTCATTGAGTCTCCTGACATTTTCACTTTCACTTACATCAACATTATAAATGTAGGTTTTTGTGTTTTTTTTTTAAGTTTTTAACCTTGTTAAGTTCACTCTTGCAGGCGCCACCGAATTGACCTGCTCGTGAGTCAAACAAGGATATGAGTTTGGGTCTTACATCAGCATCAGAAGGCCTCATAAACATTTACCAGGTTTCCTAGACATTTATTTAATGCTCGTGATGCTTGTGATGTCACTCCTCGGGTAATAAGTGAAAAACAGAGTTCCTGCAAATTACAGACACATCACCTGATTATTCTTGGACATGGTTTTCATCCCGCACCATAAAAATTAAGTTCCTGTGAATATTTTAAGCAGGTATTTTTCAGATGGTGTTTTGCACACTGATATCAAAGTGCTTTAGAATATCTTTCGAGCCCTTTGCTCCACATTTTTTGGTTTGGTTTGGGTATTAGTTTAATATGTTCCTGATCATATTTTGGAACCACATGCTTCTGAGTTCTAACTTTATTCTCTTAAAGATAGGTTTTTCGGCATTGTATACTGCCTGTTGCAGGAGAGGTATTTGGATTTGAGCTTCCCAGTTCTGAAATGTGTACTTTGCGTCACTGTGTTTTTTCTGCGTAAGGACTCTGTCTTTTTGTACAGACTGGTTCATTCTATTCATTTCTTAAGTGGGAGTTGACAAGAGAGCGTACGAAGTTGATCACTTTATTAAGAGAGAATTTTGTTCCCGATTCCCCTATTCATTAACCGTCAGGAAGAAAAAAGTTAACATAAGCACAGGTCTTATATCATGCTTATCCCAGCAGAAGCCTACATATTTAAGTATTTCGTTTTGCTAGTGAATGCATCTTGGGGATTGAATGCTGTTGACATTCTTTTGACTCCCTCTGGTCTTGGCGTCTTTGGGTAACCCCCTTACTATTCAAGGTGGACCTTAGTTAGTGAATAAACTGGGGAATGGGTCCAGTGGTCATGTGGGCACCATGAGCCACTTCCCAGCAAGAGATCCTGCAAGGTAGAGAGATGGATGTTACTGATTTTAACGTGTCCTAGACTTCTGTTTCTTTGGCAGAGGTATAAAATCAAAGGTAATTAACTGAAGTCCTCCATTTATTCATTCTGTAAAACTTCTTCATCTTATTTACTTAATTTCCAGGACTGGCAAATATAGATTGATTCTTAAAAGTGCATCACATGTTGGAAATATGCCCTGTTTGAAGAAAATCCATTCTATAAGAATCCAGACTTGCCCAGCATAAGGGTTATGAGGTGATCGGTTGTATCATAAAGGAATCCTTCACTTTCCTAAAATATTTATTTCACTGCTCCTTCCACAAAAGAGCTTCCTGAGTGTTGGTAAACTTAAAAAAAAAAACAGCGTTAGATTATAGAGAGCGTGGTCCTGCATAAAGTACACTTACAGTCTTTGATACCGGAGTATTATTTGAGGTATGGTAACTGCCCCGTGTGTGGTGTGTTATCTACGGACAAGCTCCCTTTTATGCAGGCAGCTTGGTGGAACGGAAATCATGGGCTTTGCCTGTGGGAGAGGACATGGGTCCCTATCACGGTCCCTGTCTCTCACTAACCGTGTGACGTCTGTCAGTTAGTCCAGTGGGGCTCCGTGTTCCCATCAGTGAACCAGCAAAGAAATACTACCTGCCCCACAGAAGAGTTGAGAGGACTGAATGGATGTGGGACCCATGAGTCGAAGCCTGGCGTGCGGTAGGCTCTCACCTCGTGACAGTCGCGGCCACCGTACTCCTTAGTGTCAACTCCTGTTGCTGTCTTACTGACTTCTAGTTCTCCTTTCTGTTCCCCTCAAGTTCTTTCTCACCACACGCTCCTCCTCGCGCTTTCAGCGGCCCTCCCGCACCTCTGTGCTCATCACCCTTTCCAGGGCACTCGGGGAACTCATCACTGTGGGCAGCTGTCGGTGTCATTCGGCCTGTGTCCCCTCTCTACTTTTTCTGTCTTGTTAGGATTTTTTACCTGAGGGAAGTTGGCCACTGAAGTGTTGTCCTTGGGGGGTAAGGAGCTTCCCTCTGCCACCATCTGCTTACAGCCACAGACAACGCGGATGTCTTTCTCAGCCTCTATAAAGAGCCTGGACAGGAATTCTGGCTGATGGCAGAGAAAAGGCCAACTATTCCACGGCAGTAATTCTCCACAATGCTCTCATGAAAAGCCACCAGTTAGAGAAATGTTTTTTAATTTTATTTTTACATTTACATATAAAATCCACTCTTTGGGGTATAGAGTTCTGTGGGCTTTGAGAAATGCGGTTATGCGAACCACACCCACAGTCAAAATGCAGAACAGTTCTCCCTCCCAGTACCCCCCCCCCCCCCCCGAAGTCCCTGGTGCTGCTTGTTTTTAGTCAAATCCTCTCCGTAATGCTTAGCCTCATGTGACCACTGATCAGTTCTCCAGCCCTAACACTCCGCCTTTTCCAGAATGTCGCAGGGATGGAGTCAGACGTCATGTCTCATCATCAGACCTTCTGCATCTGGTTTTTTTTTCACTCAGTGTAATATGTTTGAGCTCCGTCCAGGTTGTTGCCCATATCCAGGGTTGTCTCGTGTTTACTGTTGAGTTAGTATTCTAGTCTATGGACGAGCCATAGTGGGTCCGTCCATTCAGTGGAGGGGACAGTTGGGTTGTCTCTGGTTGTTGACAATTATGGATGCATCTACTGTACACATGATGCGTAGGTTTTCTTTTCACTGGAGTGAAGACCCAGGGGCAGGATTGCCGGGTCCCGCGGTAAGTGCATGCACAGCTTTATAGGAAACTTCTGGAACCATTGGGCAGTTGAACCAGCAGTGTCTGAGCCTTGCGTTTCCTCCACGTTCTTGTCAGTCCTCATCGGGTGCTGTCAGTTTGCTTGACATTTTTAGCCATTTCAGCAGGTATGCACTGGTACCGCATAGTGAATCTGCATTTGTCACTGGTACCGCGTAGTGAATCTGCATTTGTCACTGGTACCGCGTAGTGAATCTGCATTTGTCTAACGTCTACAGATGCTGGACACCTTTCCCTTGCTTCTTTGGCACCATATGTCTTCTTTGATGAAACGGTGCTCAAATCTTTTGCCTGTTTGTTTGCTTGTTCTTTAATTGGGTCATTTCTTTTCTTATTGTTGAGTTTTAAGCTAGAAAAACTCCTAAAAATACGAAATCTATTTTATGTGTACTAAACAGTCATTCTGTCTAGTATAGCCGGAACGAGCTCGGATAGAACTAAAGCAGGCATATAGGGGTCAAAAGTTTGATAAGTGCAGCTGTACTTCATAGCAAAATTAGTTTTCATGGATGAGTATTTAATAAACACGAGTTTTCGTCAGTGAGCATTTAATAATGTCATGAGTCCAATGACACACCTAATGAGGAAGGGAAGGTGTCATCCCCCCAGCACCCCTGACCCCACCGTAGCATAAAATCCACCATTATACCCAGGAAAGAATGGCAGCTCGGACGAAAGGGCGTATATAAAACCTAACGTAAACTAAGTACAAATTGATTTTGCGATGTACCTCCTATTTGGGGTTGTCTGTGCTGACTGTCCGCTTTGTTAATTCATAACCAAGAGCCAACTACACGTGCAGACGGATGTATATATATTGATGTCTAAATATGCTAAAATATGTATACAATGTTGGAGGTCGACTAGAGGCTGACCTACCTAAAATCGATCCTAATTTTGATTTAATCTGTATGAAACAACAAATCAGCTTCGCTGAGATGGGCAACTTGTATGTTCGTGATATAAACGTTCAGAATGCTTGATGTAGTTAATCATTACTTCATTCCTCTCTTGCCCCATAGATTCCAGAACCTGGGACTTTGAAATATGGCATCTTATTGTTTGGAAATCTCAGTTCAGAAAGTGATAATATATCACACTGTAGTCTGGGTGCATTGTTCCAATAATACATCCTTTTGGGAGGGACGTTGTAAGTAAAGAAGAGTATTCAGGCAGAAAGTATGAGTAAAGCCTGAATACTTCTCTGGGGGTGGGTGGAGGAGACTCCCGGCCAGTACGGTCACCTGATGTCGCTCCTTCTAGGGACCGGTTTGATCACCTACTGAGGTAAGAATTCTTAGGAGAGAATTATCCTGTACGTGAGGTCAGCACCTCAGTTTTACATATAACTTGAGCAAAACTAGCCCCACGGGCTCTCGCCACCTCACTCATGGGGGTCTCCTCCCTCTGGAAGAGACTTCATTTCCTGCAGTGGCAGCATAGTTCGAGAGACTTCATTCCTGCCGTCATCAGGAGCCATCACATCTGCAGGGGTCAGCTCAGACCCAGCAGAGTTTAGGGGGCACAATTATCACAGAAACGTCTCTCCCTTGGTCCCTGTCGGTCGGTCTGTATGTCTACCTTATAACCGTTCAGTCTGTCCTTTTCCTAGCAGGTAGCTCTGGTTGGCTGCCTGCCGTGTGTGTAGCGGGGGTGGAAGGTGCAGGGGTCACCCCAGAAACAGGCGTGGTGTGAGAGGTCAGCAGACAGGGTGTGGCGACACAGCCTACTCACCTTGGATGAGGGCATGACGCTAAAAGGCCACATCATGGACCCCATCCAGATGAATAATGCAGGCATTCAAGCCCTTTAGGGCAGGGGTCTCCACAACACACCCTTGGGGGTGGTGTTTGGGCAGGGGTGTCTACTAGTACTCCATTGGGATCCAGAAAGAAGATTCTAGAACTTCCGTTTATATTCTAAAAATTAAAAAATAGACTTTGTTGATATTTGCCATACAGACTGACACCAGTGCCCACGTGTGTGATCAGAAAGTCAGTCATGTGCCTGGGTTGGATTGGGGAGGTCATCCTGGGGGGAGCGTGAGAGGGAGCACCACCACCGGGGAATCCGACCGCCCCCATCCTCAAAGCCCCACTCCTGCACTTGCTGTCTGTCATGAGGTGGGGTGCGATTCCCTGTGCCCAGACCAAAGGATGCAGGATGATCTAATTTTAACTAGACCAGCACTCCTGGCCCCCAGCACGGACAAAGGGCTTAAAAAGATTCTGCAAAGGAGTGCAGGTTGAACACGAGAAGAACATTAGCATAGGTAAACAGAAGGCAGTCCTGTCTCTTCTATTCCTGGTATGGGTTTTTATCAGCCACATCGTAGGGTAATTGGGCTGGAATTGGCCAAAAATAATTATATGTCATCAAATTGGCCCCTTGAAATCAGTCGGTTGCCTTTACCTTGACAAGCATACCCTAAAAGTCCCATGTGTCTTTAAACCTTAACGTTAGGGCATCTGTATAATTCATAAAGTGATATATAGGCACGTATTGGAAGGATGTGCTCTAGTGTGTCTTCTGGTAAGGGGATGCCACAGAAAAAGCTTAATAACCACTTTGGGGGAAATGAAAGGAGAAATTGACTTTGGCTTGTAGCTAGGGTGATTGGGGAAGATGTAAGAAGCCCTCAAAGTAGAGTAGGAATTAGGAAAGAGGCAATAAGAGTCACCCCCCCCCACCCGAACCCCAGGCCTAGAGAGAAGTCAAACAAAGCTTGGAATTGTCTGAGAAGGTGCGGGGAGCAAACGTCAGACACAGTTTTGCGCTGATGACAGTGATCGCGATCACGTGTACCAGACCAGCTTCTGGTATCCCCTGATGGTGAAGGGGGAGGGTTAGCGAGACTTCCCCGTCTTCAAGCAGCTGTTGGGTCCTCGGGATGGGCTTGTCTCTCTGCTGATTCGAGTGCCGCGGGCAGGCGTAGCATCTGTGTCTGTGTGGTATCATCGTACGCGCCTCCTGCTTCCCAAACTCCTTCCCCTCCAGCGCCTAGCAGTAGCTGACTGATGGGAAGGGGGTTGAGGGTGCCGCCCCTAGATCTGTATCTGCTGTCCCCTAACTCACTGAAAAGCAAGCAGCAGCCGTCCGTTCCTGCAGGGAGTCCCCAGTGGCGGTGAACATGGGAAAGCTTGAACGTCTCCTTGGCCATCCTTAGCATAGAGCTTTGAAGAGTGGGTTTGGTTTCCAGTCCTAACTGCACCATTAAATGCCCCTATCACTTTGAGCCAGTCTGTTAATTTTTCTGATGCTCAGGTTCTCTATAAAGTGCAGACACGACACATGACCCTGTCCCAGAGCTCTTATGTGGTAAAATGAGAGAAGGCACAGAAGGCATTTTGCGTAGGTCCTGGGCCACAGAAAGAGCTCAGTGATATTAGCCCTCAGTGATATTGTGCCTTTAAAAAAAAAAAAAAAAGATTTATTTACTTATTTTAGAGAGAGGGAGGGTCAGAGGGAGAGGGAGAAGTAATCTCCTACAGACTCCCCGCTAACCACAGAGCCAGACACAGGGCTCGATCTCATGACCCTGAGATCACGACCTGAGCCGAAACCAAGAGTCAGACGCTCAGCCAACTGGGCTACCGAGGCGCCCGCCTTGGTGCCATTTTTATGCTCCTCCTGGTTGCAGCCTGACGTCGTCTAACACATTTCTTCACTGTGATCGAATTTCTTTGAGTGAACAACTCTCGATAAAGTCAAAGTACTTTACAAATAGGACACGATCAGGCATCTAAAACAAAAAGCCTGTAGCAAGTGCATTCTTATTTATTAAACTGGGGGATTTCTGTTTCCCCCCCCCCCCGCCCCGGCCAAGGTCATTAAAAACAAAAACATGTATATGAAAGGTCACCTGCTTTTCTTAACTTTTCTGCAAAGAAGCCAGCCTTTCTCCAGTCTTATCTGGTGCATCAAAACAAGTGGCGAAAGGCTAGTAATTACAGTTCCATCTGGCCTGACAGGTTCCTTCTGAAGCCACAATTGAATGAATATTCAACTTCTTTTCATCTGTGACCTCCTCGCCCTGGCCCTCAGAGCTGAAAATAACCTGATCATTTTTAATCAGTTTATTAAACATTAGGCAGCTTGCTGATTTACTTTTAATCACATTCTGCAGATTTCTAGGCATTTATCTGACATTTATTATGAAAATTGCACATTTGTATTCTGGGGATGTTTATTTTTAATAAAGAAAATAATACTGGGAAATAATCAAGGCAGATTTTATGCATTAAGAACGTGCTAGAAGTATTGCAGGTGTGTGCTAAGCCAAGGGCATGTGAATTCCCTTTAACTGTTTTAGATCAAATTTTTTTTTTAATAGTCCAACTGGAGGCCCACAAGGTTTTGCTTTCTTTAGGTGGTCATAAAGTTCTGTTGTGTCCAATTCTGGATTAATTCCTCTCCCCCACCTGCTGTCCTCACAGGTAGTATTCTCTTGTCTCTGAAAAGCAGAGGTTAATGGCAGTCAACGTAGGGCTGTTACAAATCTCACTTGTGGATTAGTACTGGGGGTCTCTGCATATGTCCAGTGAAAAAATTGTCTTACAGGGGCACCTGGGTGGCTCAGTCAGCTAAGCATCTGCCTTCGGCTCAGGTCATGATCCTGGGGTCCTGGGACCGAGGCCTGCATCGGGCTCCTAGCTCATCGGGGAACCTGCTTCTCCCTCTCCCTCTGCCTGCCACTCTGCCTACTTGTGCTCTCTCTCTTTCTCTGTCAAATAAATAATACAATCTTGAAAAATAATAAATAAATGTCTTACAGAGCAAATCTTGGGATATTGGGCAGTCAGTGTTTTTCTGTTCATATGAAAGGGTGTGTAGCTGGAAAGTGGAAGAAATACTAGGAAGAAACTCTATATTGAGCATCTTTGAATTTGAACATTTTGTAAGCCTCTCTCTCTCTTTCTCTCTCAAATATGGAGCAAGTCAAGCAATTTCAGAAAACGTGACCCCAGCCTCAGTCACATTCACCCTTTGGCAGGTCCCTCCATCATTATGCTACTTTTAGCAGCGATGACCGATGACCGCGGTCTCCACCACCACTCCCACCCCACCCTCCACTCCGGGAATCTGGGGAGGGGAAATGGAGGGACCTGCAGCGTTCCAGGACTGCCGTCTGTGGCCACATCCCAGCCGTCTTCTCAGAATATAGGCACCTTCTCTCTCCTGCTCTTACCTACTTGCTATTCTTTCTCCCCCAGGTTGAATATGTGATCAAGTGTGACATGTCCGCGCTGCAGAAAATTCTCTACCGCCACATGCAAGCCAAAGGGATCCTCCTCACGGACGGCTCAGAGAAAGATAAGAAGGTACATTTCGGAAGATGATGCAACTTCACCTGTTGTCTGTCTTCCCACAGCCGTGACGTCACATACTCCCAGGGGGCGTCCCTGCTAATGCTGATCTGTTAGAGCACATTTCTGGGCCTTTTCTCTAGCTGTCCTAGCTGCCAAAGGAAATCTCGTAATCTCTTAATTGCAGACTGCATTGGGGCAGGAGGAATGGAGTAAGTTCATGTCACCAAAATAGGTTTTAGTTCTGCTCGCGTCAGTTCTGCAGGGAAGATGTTCTGCCTGAATGTGGGCCGGCACCTAAGAAGGTTTTAAAGTCCTGTGTCACTCCCTGGGCATCTGTTCCTGGCTTCTGTCTTCCCAGAACCCCGGGGAACAGAGAGTCATGTCACAAAGCCGTCAACTCGACAGGATTCCCTCCTGGAGGATCAGTTAGTCACCAGATAGGTGTTCTACCTGTAACTCAGAAACTTCTGTATAACAAGAACCTTGGGCCCCGACGGGCACAGGTTACAGAAAAGACCTACGGTGCTTTCTGTAAAAGCCTGCTTTTTAAAATGGGCGGTGTCCGGTCCGTTACCAGTGTGTTTGTTTTGTGTTTACTCTCTCCGCCCGCTCTCAGGGGAAGGGAGGCGCCAAGACTCTCATGAACACCATCATGCAGTTGAGAAAAATCTGCAATCACCCCTATATGTTTCAGCACATCGAGGTAAGTCTGCGCTCCCTGCTTTGGTTCGGATCCCGACTGCGCTCTTCCCACGACTGCTACTTTTTTTAAAAAGGAGGAAAGAAAGAGAGGGGGTTGAAATATGCGTGGACGTTGAAATGACATGTTCTGATAGCTCGACAAGCCGAATTAACAAACGTGAATTTTCCGGTCATGGATTCTCATTGGCACCAAGCACTTGAGCATCTGGAATTTTATAAGCAAGGGTTTGAAGCATGGAGAAAATAGTGCAAGCTCGGGCTCATTATGTGGGTTTGGGTAAGTGCTGTGAATTGCCTTGTTATGGTAGGAGTGGTGAAATTGCAGGTAATGATGAATACATCCAGTTTCCTCAGAAGGATGCTATGAAGAATATTAAAATAATGTGTCGGTACCTGTTGAAGAGGAAGATGCTCTCGAAAAGACGCTGCCTTTCGTTCGGCTACTTAGATCTGCACTTTTCCTCTCTGGCGTCTGTCCTGACGATGTAAATCCTGGCTTTTATCCTGACGCTCTGGTCTCACAAAGCTATTTTTAGGGGCGAGGACATTTTCTGCCCCGTTCACTGCGTGTAAATAAGTTTCCTAAATTGACAGAATTTCTCCCCAGTGGGAGCAATTGACCTGAGCAGGAAGGAGAAGGAGCCAAACCGTAGGCTCCGCTGTTCAGTGTTGCTGGTGCATGTGGTCGTGGTGGGGCCTACTTTCCACTGCGCATGAGCAAGGGCTCCAGGGACCAGGTCACCGCAGGCGTCCAGTGCCTGCACCGGTTCCTTAAAAGGGAAATAAATAGAAGGTTCCGGAAAATCAGAATTTTAATAATGACAGTATAAAAATCGAGTTCGAATACCCCTGCCTTTGAAATATTCTTGCCTTCGACGATTCTGTGTTTTGCTTTTTTCTCCCTTATTTTTGGCAATCGCGCTTGTCAGAGAAGAGTATTTATTACACGCCCTCTACCTGTTCTGGAGACCTGTCCCAGCCTGACCTGGCTGTTGCCTCCCCATCCAGACGGCAGAGTGTCTATAGGCTGACAAGCTCTAGATCCAAGTCAGATGACAACAGCTACAATACTAGCACCGAAAATAAAATCCCACCAAAAAGTCATAGCTGCTTGGGCACTCGGTGAAGGAGAACCCAGCATGCAGCCATGAGGCCGTGTCCCAGTCCACTTTGTAACCGTGACCTGGTGAAAATCTCTCCACATCTCCAAGCTTCAGTGCACTGGGCTTGTCATCACATGGTGACCGATTACAGGACAGGCAAAGGCTAAACTTTAAAAAAAAAAAATGAGAGAGGAAGCATCTTATACATTGATAACATATATTAAACAGATGGAAGGTGTCAATGAATTAGTGATGGATCTATATTGTTCTGTGGCCAGGGGGGAGCCAAAAAAAAAATGTCAAATGATGAAAATGACCAGTGTCCTGCCAGCTGAACCTGGCACCCACCATCCTATCCCCTCTTTTCCGAAAACAATTTTGAGATACTTATTCTGACTCGTAGGGGGGTTTGAGGACTTAGAAGTTATGAAAATTAAGTGTCAGTCTTACTTCATTTTCGTTGTCATGCAAAAAATTAGCCTTTGAAACATGCTAGACCATGTCAGGAAGGGGGATGATGCCTTCAGTCCTCAGGCTTCTGTCTGGAGAACCTGGGGAGCTGAGTTTAAGTAGCCTGCCATCCGTTCCTTGCATATTTCCATTCTAAATAGCTGTCAATTGAGAGAGGACTCTGATTTGCATTTTTTTTTAACATAAAAACTTTCGGAAGCGTATTCCTAGAAGTGAGGCCCAGAGTCATGGGCATACCTGGCCACGGCTCTGGCTCGGAGTTGGCGTGTGCACTTTGCCTCTGCATCTGTCTTGTTTGCACTCCCCCTTAGTTCATAGGAAATCACACCAGAAGCCCCCTCTCTCTGTTGGACGCACTGTTTCCCTGGGGACCTTCAAACCAGGGAAACGAAGACATTTTTTAAAATGATGCTAATCCCTGGGACACGTGGGTGGCTTGGTGGTCGTTTAGGCGTCTGCCTTCGGCTCAGGTCCCTCCTGGGATCAAGCCCCACATCTTTGGGCTCCCCGCTGAGCAGGGAGCCTACTTCTCCCTCTCCCTCTGCAGCTCCCCCTGCTTGTGCTCTCTGGCTCTCACTCTCTCCATCAAATAAAGAAATAAAATCTTTTAAAAAGCAAAAAACGATGCTAATCCCTAAACTTATCACCCTGCACTGACATGTACCATCTCTCTAGTTTTTATAGCCCTGCTTAGACGATAGGGACAGATCCCAAAAATCTAGCAAGGAGTGGCTGCCAGCGGAGAGGGAAGGCGTGGCTCTTGGAGTCAGAGTGGGGTTTCTGGCCATGTCCGTTGGTGTTGACTTGCCATCAGGGAAGCACACCGAGGGGCCGGTGCCCACCGTAAAGGATGAGCGTGTGTGAGAGGAGAGCTCAGAGGGGAAGAGCACTGATCCCCGGGAGGGAGAGCTTTGCTGCTGCTTGGGGAAGGAAGTGAAACAGAAGAGGGAGACAGCGGGCGGCTAGTGAGAAGGTGTGACATGCTTTCCTTCCCCACAGATGGTCTCCTGTTCCCTCCAGTCAGCCTGGAAGCACCACACAGAGAACAGGAATTTATTTCTTCTACAGGATCAGTGAGGAGGCAATTACGTGGTTAAAGAGTTTAAATTCAATTTGAAATTCTGAAATTCTCATTTTAAATTTAAAATTCTGTGTTTTGAGGACGGGAGCCCGGACACCCAAGGCAGCGGCCGGTGTCCACAGAGGGCCGCATCTGTAACAGAGAAAAGCACAGTATGGAGGGATGTCGGGATTTCTCTAAACTCAGATTTAGAATATAGTATACAGTCACCGTGACTTTCACTTTTGAATATTTTTGCAGTTTATTTCCGTGCATGTCTGAATCCGGATTTGCTTGTATTAGGCTCTTCCTCTAGTTTAGACTCCTTGGGGATGGATACTTCAGTTGTTTCTGGATCCCCCATACCTACCTGGCTCAGTCCTGGGTCAGTAGATGCTTAATCACTGTTTGATGAGTAAACTAACCCTGACATCCCAGTGTGAGACTCTGGAGACTTGCAGAAACTCCCAGGACAGATCTGTGGCAGAACAAAAGTCTGAATTCAAAGACGTCGAGTTTCTGGTTCATCGTCTGACAAGTATTTTCATATTTACTTATTATCTTGTTTCACTATACTCTAGAAATAAATGGGATAACTTCACTAAAAGAGTAATTATTAAGTTAATAATTTACATATTTGGGTAGGGTTTTTTTCTTAATAATTTTTTTCTCCTCTTTCTTTTAAAGGAATCCTTTGCCGAACACCTGGGCTATTCAAATGGCGTCATCAATGGGTAAATCTTAAAATTTATCTTTCTTCCAAAAAATAGTTTATTGGTCCTACCTGAACTTTTCACTCCATGGTGTTTCCTATCACACATGTACCTACTGCCAGCCTCCTGTGCCCGCCCCTCACCTCAGAAGAGGGTATGGGAGTTGTTAACCGAAATGACATCAGGCTTCTCTTGTACTTTACTGAAATAAATTACTGGATGCCTTGAACAACTGACTATTTAAAGGACACAGATCTCATTTAATAGAATTAAGAGTAACCTAATGTCCTAAAAATTCAGTGGAAGCTTCAAAAAGTTGTCACTTAAAACCAATAGGGTAGCTTGGGCCGAAAGAGAATTTATCGTATTAAATTTCAGGTTGATACTTAACACGGGTGTGCGTGAGAGGAAGTGTCTCATCTGCTGTGGATATGTGTGACTTTACACTACTCATTAGAGTGTGGTCCGTATAAGAAACATGTCTTGTTACAGCGGCCATTAAAGAGTGTCATACCTTCCAGCAATAACAGAAAAGTAACTTGCATTCACAAAAAGTCTCTTTTGCACCAGGGAACATTGATTATTAGGATGTGGGGGCCATTCTTGGATCCCAAAGGCAGATGGCATCACTGGGCTAAGAACTAGAAAGGGGACCCACCCAGAACCAGGGTCGCCAAGCTGTCCTGCTCCTGCTTGCTTCCCTCTCCTCTGGGTCCCATGGTCACTCCTGGCACCATGACATTGGCCAGGGTTGCATACGAACAACACGGCCGCAGGCGATGTTGGGGGGACGGTGGTTGGGGCAGGGGATGGAGGTTGGGAAGACATACACGTGAAACTGTCTGTTGGAGGCGACACACACTGTGTCATAGAATCTGCCATCTGATGACCCATTGCAGTGTTGTGGAGTGTGTGCACAGATGAGTGTTCCCAGCCGTATCGGCCTGACAATGAAGTTGTAATAATTTAACACATCCCTGTTGACCAAAGAGAGAAGGAATTCATTATGGAGGAGAAAAGGCCCTGCTTTAGCTCATTGACACCACCATCCTCTTTCTGAGTTGAACTTCTCTGTAAGCCGGGCCTCTTGTCCCCTCCCCAAGTCCATTCCTACAGTGCACATGGTGATCTTTTAAAAAGATGTGGCCGATCTCGCCACCGCCCTGTTTCAAATCCATGGGTGGCTTTCTGTTGCACTTAAAGCAAACACACTCAGTGCAGCTAGAAGAGTCCTCCGGCATCTGCCCCCCCCCCACCCGCTGCCTCTCTGCCCTCGTCTCCAGAATTCCCCTGTTGCTTATGTTCAGTTCCTCAGACTCACCAGGCTGCTGTACTCCACAGGGCCTTTGCACATACTCCCCACTTCCTGGAATCTCCCCCTCCCAGCCCCAGTTCTTTAGCTAGCCGCCCTGTGGCTCATTATCAGTTCTGTCTCCAGCAAGGTCACCGGCATCAAGGGTTGGCAAAGTTTTTTCTCTAAAGGGCCAGATCTCAAATATTTTTGCCTTTGTGGGTCACAAAGTCTCTGCCCCAAGTTTGCTGTTGTGTGGCGTGAAAGCCGCCGAATACACAAAACAGAAATGAGTGGGCCTGGCTGCGCTCCAGTCAAAACTCTATTTACAAAAACAGGCAGCAGGCCAGGGCCTAAATTTGCCAAACCCTGCTCTAATTTAAAGATGTCACGTGTTGCTGTGCGTTGTCTCATAGCAACTTGTTATTTTTCTCTTTAGTGCTCATCACAATTTGCAATTAGCTGTCTGGAAGGCAGGGAGTCTATTTTCTCATCCGTATACACGTGCCTGGAACTGTGCCCAGCAGGTAGTGCTAGGTGCTAAAGAAATATTTGGACGCATCTTAAATGCCCTAAATTAATAACTTTATGTGCTTACCAAGCAGCAATTTAAGAAAACACAATGGATTCACGACTGTGTGTGGATAAGAGAGAGAGAAAGAGGGAGAGAGAATTGAGAGAGGGGGACAGAGAGCGAAAGTATTAGGAACACACAAGAATTTCCTTCCCTTTCCAGAATCAGTCGCCATACATAGCATATATAATGTACTCTTTGTGGGTCTTGTATAGAAGTATTCGCTTGTTCCATGACATGCCCCCATCGCTCTGGGGTGGATATTCATTCATTCATTCACTGAAGCTATCCTGGATCCTTCAAAAAGACAGCAGTAATACCGTCTTCTTGCTTTGCCTTTTTGGGCTTCAGGGCTGAGCTGTATCGGGCCTCAGGAAAGTTTGAGCTGCTTGATCGTATTCTGCCAAAGCTGAGAGCGACTAATCACCGCGTGCTGCTTTTCTGCCAGATGACGTCCCTCATGACCATCATGGAAGATTACTTTGCTTTTCGGAACTTCCTGTACCTTCGCCTTGATGGTGAGTCCCAAAGGGATCAGGCTCGGAAGCCATGCCATGGGGCGTGCAGGGGAAAGGGGCACTTAGGTCCGGCCCCAGCCGGCAGGAGGAGTGAAACTGTTGATGAGTTAACTGGCAGGGTGAGGTGCAGCTTTTGCAGATAGCAATTTTTATATCCTCCGGCTTAAAATAAGCCGAAATCACTCACACAGCTGTTTACCCCCCCCCAGACAAGCCAGTGCAAGTGGACTTGCAGGCATTTATAAGTACCCCAATTAAACTAAATGAAACTAAATTAAAATTTAAAAACCCTCTCTGCTTTTAGGTTGGTGTGTTACCTATGCGCCACGCTGAATATTCTGATAAGCCCTTAGCTTTTTCTGTTGAGGCGTATTTTAAGGGGATAAAGGCTGTGTCTCCTCTCTTCGGTAACACTGTACTTACTCATTTAGGATGATACTGAATTATCATTAAAGCTTCTTTCTTTTCCCAAATAGAACATATCTCCCTGCTGCATTAAGAGATAGGGCCCCATTGTGTCCTGGATTTTACAAACTATGTGAAATGCTTGCCTGATCTGCCTGGCATTTCAATTTTTAGAAAAATCAGTAAGAAGATACGAAAAGGAAGGAAACATGAGTTTAGAGATATTTATTTCCAAAATTACTGTATGATTTGGATGCCAGCCCTAATATTTTCGAGGTTGAAAGATACCAAATGTGGCAGGGGCTAACACTTTGAAAGAGCAGTACATGGGAATAGGAGCTAATTTACAGGCAGGATGGTGTGGAACCCCTGCATACAGAACAGTACAGTGTTACTAATATCTTGTTTTTATCTGATGCAATCTTCAAGTTGTTGTTAGGTGGAAATTTAAAAGTTTATGTTCCATTAAAAGGTTTTATTTTGGGGCACCTGGGTGGCTCAGTTGGTGAAGCGTCCGACTCCTGATCTCAGCTCAGATCTTGATCTCAGGGTCGTGAGTTCAAGTCTTCTGTTGGGCTCCGCACTGGGTGTGGAGCCTACTTAATAGAAAATAAAACATAAAAATAAATAAATAAACAAAAGGTTTTGTTTTACATTCAGTCCAACGTTCTGTCCCCCCGGTTGCCACTCATTAGATAGAGCTGGACACACACCAACCTCAGACCTGCCGTCCTCTCTCTTACTTTTATTTTTCAAATGAATTTTCTTTATGGTCTACCTCCTGGAGTGTTATTAATTTTTGAACTAATTATACCGCAGACAGACTTGATTTTGAAAAGTCTTTTTTACCTCTCCTCTCCAAGTCATGCAAACAGATGCCCGGCTAAGTCAGCGTTCCTTTTGAATTCGTGACACAGTTCTGTCGTCCACAGTCTGTCTCTTTTGCCACATCTCCTGCACTGTGTCTCGTCCTTTGTCCTTTGGCCTGATTCTCCCGTCCCCTCTCCGTGAGGGGCAAGGTCAGCACTCATCTGAAGGGCAAGCCTGCCTTCCCTGCCGCTCAGGTGTGGGGCAGCCCTGCCCTGGTGTCCCACACAACTGCTCTTTACTACTTTGTGGCTTTTCATTCGGAATCTCCCCTTTGAGGATTGGCCTTGGAGTATTCGAGTCTGTGAAACTGGCAAGAAGTGCTTTCCTTGAAACAAATCTCTGTAATGTTTTCTTGCCAGCTTGAAAGAGTCTCCTTCGCAGGTTGCTGTTGGTGGGCTGACCTTATCCGTTTATTACTAATAATAATTGTCATAAAAGGTAACATTGATGGAATGCCTACTGCCTGTGGGATACGGGGCAAGGCGCGTCTTGGGCATTATTGATTTAACTTTCTCGGCAAACAAGCTGCTTTTACCCCCTTTTACCGAGGTACGAATATGATCCCCATTTCACAGATGGGAAAACAGAGGCTTAGAGAAATGAGCTAACTTATGCGTGACGTACATGGCGAAGCCAGTGTCTAACTTAGATCTCTCTGATGCCAGCTTAGTTCAGAATCAGTTTTTGCAGACCCAGGAAGATATATCCCATCTCCGAAAACACAGGCTGCTTTCCTGGCGGCAGCATTTCAAGAATGATTTTGAACTTACTCAAAATTTTTAAAGTGGTGAATTGGAACGAGATGGAAGATGAATGGAGCCGCTGCGTTCCTGCCGTCAGAGGCCTCACCGTTAGGTTGGAGGAGACAAGTACACAAGCTTCGTAACAAAATGTTACAGATGGAGTTGAGAACACGGTGCAGGCTTTGCCCACAAGAAACAGTAGCCATTTGTTTTGGGGCTGGAGAGAATCAAGGGGCAAACAATCCATCTACACACAAGTGCACCAGCCTCCAACCACCGGCCCCTTCACCCGCTGGTTAAAATGACTGCAGATTTTCATGGCTGAAGTTGAGGTCTTAAATTTTTGACCTCGGGGCGGGGGGGGAATCACTCAATGACAGCTAAACAGATTTTTTTTTTCCTGCAAGCATTTTGGTTGCAGGAACGGATCTGGCTACTGTCCCGTTATAGTCTTTGTTTTCGCTGGAAATGATTTTTGAGTGAGAGCGAGCGGTGAAGCCACATCCCAGAAGACAAAATTTCCCCAAAGCAGCTGAAACTAAGTTAAAATTAGTCATCGTGAAAGCCTGGCGGTGTGCTCCTTCTGGCACATTCTGCAACTTCCAGCACAATCACACTTGCTGTTAATTGTGTGCTTGCTGATGTTCTGCCTCACAGTCTAACAGAACGTGGGGCTGACACTCATACTGAGCGTGTGAAAACCTGTGCCACCTGCAAGCATGGATTGGCTCTGTGGGTAAACCTCGACACAGTCATTCAAATATCCCCGAGCAAATATCCCAGAGATCGCTGATGATCTGCAGGGATCTCAACTCGGGGAACCTGTGCCTAATGGGAATGGTAATCCAGCAAAGTCTGAACCGTGTCATTAGCACTGTCATAGTTCTTTGCCTGAAAAGGGACTTAATCATAGGTTTTTCTGGCTTTGAAAGTTCATGAGTTCCCAGCTATTTAGACGGTGTGAATCCACACCAGAGATACGGTCCGTGTCTTTGCGTGAGGTCTCTGGCGTAGGGCCTGAAAACTCCTTTGACCAAATGATTTTGGTATTTCTTTTGTTTTCCAGTAATGTATTTTGCATTTAGGGTTATTTCCATCCCCAGGAGGCATATCCACTGACCAGTTTAATTTATAGCTTAATGCACATGGCCGATCCTTTTTTCAGTGGATTTAAAACTGAACTTACATCTTCAGAGCATATAAATGCTGTATTCTGCTGTCGGAAAACAGACATCCTTGTCTCTGGAAACTCCTTCTTTCCCTTACTTTAGAAACATCTTTGTTGTTGTTTCTGTGGCTTTCCATGTGCTTTAAGGCAGAGGGTAAATATGTGAACTGTGACTCCCGGGGAGTAATTTTGTTTAAATTATTGCTCCTGGAAAGACAATACAGGGAGCAGGTTTCATGATAGCACAGAACTCGTCTTCCAGTAGGCTCGAGAACAAACAGGTCACCGTGGTCGCAGAAAGCCAGCTCTGAAAAGAAAAAGAAAAAATAAAAAGAGCCCCACAGAGTTGAAACGTCACTCCGCAGAGTGCATTTAGTGCGCCTCCCCCCAAATCTAAACTCTTCACCATTTCTCCTTGCAGGATTTGACCAGGTGGCCAAACTCGAAATCTAATTTAGAAAGCAAAATGAGCTCTGAAGAACATGGCTTCGTTTAATGAGGAGAACCCCCAAAGCCCTTTGGTCCTAATCCCTGTTTGCTATATATGGGGAATTGAGGGTTTTTCCCCCCTCCTCAGGAGGGTACTTACTATTTCTATTAATGGAAGAACAGCTCCCCCCTCCCCCCACCCCATCCCCCTGCTGTGTTTGGGTATCTGACCCTCATGGTAACATGATTTCGTAAGCAGCCGTCACTTAAATATTTTAATCCTCTGAAACAAGTTGCTGGTGCCTTTTCATCCTTAAAAAAAGCACACCATGTAGAAGTCATATTTGTGTAGCAGGCGTTTAGGGACTATTGTGAGACACGCGTATCTGTTTCCCAACAGCCTAAAGCCACGCGTATCTGTTTCCCAACAGCCTAAAGCCTTTTTCAAAACTCTGCAGCAGTGCTTCCCGGGTAAATACAAACACAGAGTGTGTGATTGGGTGGCTGATCAGGAGGCAGGTGCGGGGGCCTTGATGCCCTAAACGTGAGGCCATGCTCTGGGGTCTGGCGCGCTCCGCTTCCTCCCCATCGTGGAGTCTCCTTAGGCACCGTGGAGCCAGCCACTGGCAGGTGCATTACCAGGGTCAACACCCTGTGAACTCAGCAGAATGTCAACATGAGAAACGGACTCAAGAGCTTCCATATACATGGCTATGGATATATATGGAGTTCTTGTGGCTTCAAGTCGTGCTAACCTGGATAAAAATATTCCTTTCACGTGTTTCCCAGCCAGATCACGCTCAGGAGCAGTCCAAACGGTAAAACGCAGTGGAAATCGATTTCCCGTTTGTTTCCACCCTCTTGGCATAAACAACTGCTTGCCCTAATGCCCGTCAGCAAAATTGCCTTAAACCATTATAATAATCTTTGTAGGCACATGTGCGTGTGTGTATGTGTGTGTGTGTAGGTAGGTAGGTAGGTGGGTTTTTGAAAATTATTTGGTGCTCTAAGCACAGAAATAAATCTGGAAAATGTTTTCATTAACTTTTAGTGTAACGTGAGAATGTTCTGGTATTCGTAAAGTTACAAAGGCGCCCAGTCCTAAGTGTTTAAACCCAGCGTTTTGAAGCCATAGGACAGTGTTCCTTCTTGATTTGAGAAAAATCTCTTTCTCTCTCTCTCTCTCTCTCTAATTGTAAAATGTCCAAAGTTCCTTTCAAAAAGTACAAAAACCTCAGGGGATTACCTCACCGGTGCCAGGAGGCGTCTGTTTCTCCAGGAGGCCAGCCGATCTCTCTAGCTCTGTGCCATTTTCGGACGGGAGTTAATTGGCAAACTTACTTTTCTTATACCCACAGGCACCACCAAGTCTGAGGACCGCGCTGCTCTGCTGAAGAAATTCAACGAGCCCGGGTCCCAGTACTTCATCTTCCTGCTGAGCACGAGAGCTGGCGGCCTGGGCTTGAACCTTCAGGCAGCTGATACCGTGGTCATCTTTGACAGCGACTGGAATCCTCACCAGGTCTGTCTCTCTCTGACGTGGGTGCCGGCATCCCTTCTGGAACTAGAGAGACTAAAAGAGTATGGGTGTCGTCATTCACATACATGGGGAAGAGCAGATTTCCAAAAGAGTGGGCCATTTCTCCAAAGGGCTCTCTTACCTTACCTCCCTTGGTGATAAGACGCCTTCCACATGCCTTCGCTGTGCCTTTGAAAGCTCTGGTTTGGGGTACAGAAACTCAGGCTCTGCTTAGTTTTAACCCCATCTCCTGGGATTGGCCCCAAAGCAAAGGATGTTTGGTTATGGGATACATCACAAATGGTCCAAAACATAAACGACCACATCTAACATTTACTGGACCCTAACTCTGCGCCAGCCTCCTTCATTCCGTTTTCACAACGCTGTCAGGCTGTTAACGTCACCAGATGCACCCTTCCGGTCAAGGAGGATGAGTCCCCAGAAGCTGTAAATAGGTTCCCGAAGGTCAAACAATTAGTATATAGTAGTTTGTCTTTTGGTTTGTGTGTTTTGTTTAAAATCACCATCACAGTCTACCCCACAGAGCATCTGCTATGAAGTTCTTTGAGCCTGGTAAATAGACAGTTCTCCTTTTTATAGGGGTGGTTTGTTGATTGAGAAAGGTGCACGGCTCCCTGCTGGTTGCCTCCGTGACGCAGGGTGCTAGTACCCCTGGTGGTACGAAATTGGGTGGAATGATGTTTGTCGGGGTTTGATTCATTTTGGAGCATATGCGAATTCAAAATAGTAGAAAGGAAAACCGCAGCTCTCCTGTGCAAATGTGAATCATACATCGGCTTCGCCCGGGCTGCTCCCTGCGCCTCGGTTTCCTCAGCTGCGAACACGCAGAGTAGTAGTCTCACTGGGTCACGGTGGGGACTGGGACGAACAGGCTTACAGCTCTCGTCTGGGGCAGGGAACGGAGTCGCAGGGTGCACAGTACGAGGAGAGAGCTTTTACAAAAAGCACGCACTCCTGCTTCCCAGACTTCTCGAGACAGTCAGGAGCTCCCCAGAGATTCTGCCGTCTTCGTTTCTCTCCTAGCTGAGGGGCGCTGATTTTAAGAATAGACCAGTGGTTCCAAGCCTCGGGGTGGCCACCGCCATTGGACCACTGCTGTGCCCCCCAGCCGTTCTCTCTCGGTGAATACGGTAAAGACAGCTTCTGTGGAAACGTCTGGACCTTGGAAAGGGCTCCGGAGCTCCAGCACAGAGTATATTAGTTCCGAGTCTTCGGAAAATATTTTTATATGTTTCATATATTTTTATGTCTCACGCTGCGCTCCCAGGCACAGGTGGAATTCTCATTCCCGTGACAGACCTGCAGTTTTCCTGGTGACTATTATGAACTCAGAGTCAATCCCACGTTTTGAGGGTGGCTGCCGGGCCACAGGCGCTGAGGCTCGGCTGGCCATCTAGAATGTGCCGCTTCTCCTCCCTGAGGTGTTCGGTGTGGTTCAGATCAGCCTTCCTCTGCTACCCAAATCTTTACTGAGAGAAAAAAAAAAAAAAGCCTGTCTATAGGAGAGTGGAGGGTGCGCTAGATTTTATCTTTGGAGGTAGGCACATCTGTGGCTTCTCAGCTGACCACCTGCGTTGGCACCGTGCAAATTCCAAATGGCAGAGGAATCCACTCCCTCTAGAAATGCTGGTTTACCAGGGAAAGGATGCTGGGACATCCATGCCTGTGTCTCTTCCTCTCCTTCCGCTTCTCTCTCTCCCTCTGTCCCTGTCTCTCCCTTTCTCTCTGTCTGTCTCCCCCCACCGTCTCTGTCTCTGTCTCTCTCTCTCTCTCTCTCTCACATACAATACACATACACAAACTTACAACCATTAACTCAATGTGGAACTCCAGAATCAAGTAAATTGCATGAGCATTGAACAATCCATTCACCTTTCACTGTATTGGAACTAAAACTCAGGCAACAAAACACACAGGACCTCAGACTTCCTCTGGTCTAATTTAGCACAGGTTCCTGGCAGTGGGCCATATATTTCTCCCAATATTTTTGTCTGCCGCAGGTAGATTTCGCTACCATCAGATTTGGGCAACTGGCCTGATCATATTTTTCATGTCTGTCACTTAAACGCGGCCATTAGCTTGGGCAGACCTTTTTTTTTTTTTTTTCGTTTTCAGAAGTCCGTGATCTTAGAATGATAGAGTATTGATTTTTCATATAAAAGGTAAGAGAACTAACTCATTAAGCAAACGACTCCACTAGATACTACAAGGCAGTTTGCAAACCTAATTACATACCTAGTCTTCGAAATGCTTTCCACGTGAAGAAACCAGTCGCTGTCAACTTGTCTGTGTCTGTCTGGGTGTGAATCCTGGCTTTGGGCTCTTTCCATCCTATACCCCTGCATAAAGTGCACGGTCCCCAAAACGAAAGCTGTGGAACTCTTTCTACCATGTTGGTTCTAGCATGCATTGAAAGCAAAAAAAGTGTCTGTAATAATTCTTTGTCATGTTGAATCAAAATTAAGGCCTTAGCGACCAAATAGTGGTTCTGTTAGACCAAAGTTGACAGATTGAAGATAGAGGCCTAAAAGTCACTAATTGGAGGCTCTCGCTAGATGTAAAGTTAGAACATAGACATGTGGAATTAGCAGTAAAATCCCTCGGGATTACTGAGGCTCTCATTTCCAAACTGTGGATTGGAAACATGGCTTGGGACCCTTATCATTAGCCCATGGAGCTGAAGTTGAGTTGTTTACACAGAAGGACCAACCACAGAGTTACCTTGGAGTCCCTCTTCTTGGACTATGTTCTTGTCTCCAGATACAGTCACACCTCCCTAGAGTGATGGAGTGTCTGACCAAGATCTCAGAAGTACTGAAGAATCCACCCAATAACGACAACATGGATTTCTTTGTCACTGTATGCCCCCCCATTTTGTCTTACAGGCTACATTCTATAAACTTCTTCAGCCTAGAAACACTAATTTTTGCTACTTTCCAAATAGATGGCTTTATACACACAAAAAACACCACTGGAGCCCCCTCAAAATAAAACAAACCACAACCGAACACCTCGTTGCGGCCAGCTCACGAGGACTCTCGAACTTACTACCCCGTCTGTAGATGACCCGGGCCCTCTGTTTCCTTGCCTATTATATTCTCCTGCCACCTGTATCTTAATATTTTTGTGATTTATCAGCATCTGCTAGGGCGGAGGTCAGCAGACTCAGACCTGGGGGCTGAGTCTGGCCTGCCACCTGCTTTTGTAAGACCTGCGAGCTAAGAATGGTCCCCCCCCCATCTTTAAGTAGAAAAATGTAAAATGGAGAAAAAAGAAGAAGATGATAATCAGCCTTTTGGTGAGAACAGTTGCAAAGTGTTTGCTCTTGGCCCAGACAAGCTAGAGTATTTACTGTTCATAGAAACTTACTCTTGGGCCTGTTACAGAAGCAGTGCACTGACCCCTATGGTAGGACGTCATCCAGAGGTTGACAGCACACAGCTCGCCACCTTGGCCGCTGCTTCCCCATGCTGGTGAGCGTGTGTTGAGAGAGGTGATTGAACCAAAGTCTTGTAATGAAGTTTAGGGTTCCACCCCCCAGCCCCCAGCTTTGGAGTTCACTGAGCCACCTCACTTTCTCCTCTTTGGAAAAATCACCTAATCGGGGTGGGTGCCAACTATGTTCATGGTTCGGCTCTCTGATATCTAACGTTATTCAGACATCGTCTGAGGAGCAATTTTGGCCTCCTTAGTCATTTAATCGTAGAGGTCCCTGCAGCAAAGAGAGGTCTCCTGTGTGGACTTTGGCCTCTTGTCGCCTTATGCCATGTGCATGACCAGGAAACTCATCTGGTCAAGAGGATGGGCTTTACTGCTGTGGAGTATTAGCTTGTGCAAAATCGAGTGTTAGGGATGCAGGATACAGGGGACAGACTTTTGCCCTATAAATGTAAACAGGCCTAATGGGGGAGACCCAGAATCTACTCCTTAGCGTGGACACACGCTCACCACCCCCTGGGCCAGACTGAGTAAAAGTGACAGACCGAGAAGGTTTTACTGAGTAGCGTCAAAATCAGGTAACTTGGTCTTGGGTTTATGAAGATTTTGATTGAAAGATTTCATTAAAACCTTTTTCTTCTTATAAGAGTAATATATGTTTAAAGCAGAAAAGTAAAGTTAAACCATTTGAAAATAAAAGGAGGAAACTTTAATAATGACTGTACTCTTGTTACTTGGAAATGTCAGCACCGTTGGTGTGTTCTTCCGGCCTTTTCCTGGTCTGGGTAAATATGAGCATATAGGATCCTGATATGCCTTCTCATATGTAACCTGTAGTTTGTATTTCTTATAGCTCTGTGTCATTAAATTGCTAATTGATTTGTATGGTACTGTACATAGAGTATGTGGTACATAACATACAGAGACTAATTTTTTTAACCAATCTGTTATTGCTGAATTTTGATTTAATTCTGCTTTAAAAAATTGTAAATCATCTTTAACAGTGAGAGGTACACCCTTATTTGTAAATCTTGGTGCATTTCCCTGATTATTTCCACAGGATAAATTACCAGAAGTAAAATTTTGGGCATCAGGGACCATACCCAGTTTTCACACTTTCGACACACAGTGCCAGATTTCTGCCCCCCCAAAATGTGACCAATTCAGCATTCCACTAGCAATCCTTTTCCTTCCCCAAACTGAAGATTGCATCTTTGCTGGATTTTGATCCCAGGAGATCTGTCACCTGCGCAGTCCCTGTATGTACAGTATATATGTGTAACGCATGTATAATTCATGAATATTTGTAAAATCATCTTAAACACTTCACACCAGCGTCCGTGATTTCTGGCAATGTAAGGTCAGTTGTAGGTAATATCAAACTCATAAATCTGACATCAAACGTATTGGGGTTTTTGTTTGCTGGTTTGTTTTGTTTTTTAGCTAGGGACCGAGCTCATCGGAGCCCAGCTTGCCTATGTTAAAAATGAAAGCAAAATCTTTGATGAGTACGGGTGGGTGAAACAACCCTCCTCACTTCCGTCTCAGGCAGGCGATGTGGGTCCTGGACTAATGGGCTCAGCGTGTCCTTGTCCCTCACAGGATCTGCAAGCACAGGACCGAGCTCACCGCATCGGCCAGCAGAACGAGGTCCGGGTGCTGAGGCTGTGCACGGTGAACAGCGTGGAGGAAAAGATTCTCGCCGCGGCAAAGTACAAGCTGAACGTGGATCAGAAAGTGATCCAGGCCGGCATGTTTGATCAGAAGTCTTCAAGCCACGAGCGGAGGGCGTTCCTGCAGGCCATCCTGGAGCACGAAGAAGAAAATGAGGTATTCAAGAAAGCTGGGTTGATGAAATCAGACCGTGACCTTTTGTCTCGGGTGGGATTAAGAATGACCTCTTTGTTCCTTAAAGAATTTCCTGGCCTGGCATTAATTAAAATGAATAAATTAGCTGCTATCTTCCGTCCCAAGCAGAGAAAGCCTCTGAAAGTTATCTAAACCAGTGTCTTAAAAGCATTTGCTGGAGGGACCACAAGGCTCAGCCAGGGCGTGCTTCTTCCCGCTTTCTCCCCAGAGATGCAACCTGCCCCCGAGCACTTGATCCTGTTGTAAATACTGCCTCCTATAGGGCAGACGCGGAACTGCATCTGGCCCCAGATGAGGCAAGACAGAGCCTGGAGGAGGGGCCCTCCTTGTCTTTTCTCTCTGCCATCCCCCCAGGGCCCTCTGTTGTCTTTTGCCTTTTGATTGAGCACTTCAGTGTGCCTGAAGGACAAGCCCTCACAGCTGTCTTAACCTATTTACTGGTACTGGGAAAGCATGACTTTTACCCCCAGTTCAAATTTTTCTGTAAAAGCCAACTAAAGGGTGAGAAAATGACCGGTTTAAAAAAAACAAAAACAACAACAACAACAAAACCTTTCTTTCCTTGGTAAGATTGTTCAAAGAACGCATTGCCATGTTTCTCTAAGGGGGTTCTATAGGCCGTCACTTGTATTTTTTTTTTTTTTTTTAGATTAGCAATTTTGGTCATTTTTTTTTTTAAGATTTTATTTATTTATTTGAGAGAGAGAGTACGAGCAGGGGTGAGGGACAGAGGGAAAGGGAGAAGCAGACCCCCCACTGAGCAGGGAGCCCAAAGCGGGGCTGGATCCCAGGACCCTGGGATCATGACCTGAGCTGAAGGCAGACGCTTCACTGACTGAGCCACCCAGGCACCTCGCCAGTTTTGGTAATTGTGTACTAAATTTTCAATCCACATGGATTTGAAAGAGATTGAAAGACATAGTTCCGATGTAGTCTAGAAAACTGTGCAAAATACCAGTGCCAGTCCTTATCACAAAATTGCCTTGGGATGGACACATTTGGTTTGATGTCCCCATATTTGTAAACTGAAGAGTGGGTTGACCTTACGGAGCCATATGGAGCACTCTTTCCATTGCATATATTAGATGTAGCTTGACTTTGCCTCCAGTAGGATATATGTTTTTGAAATCTTCTATAAATTATAAGCCAAATTCTTTCAAAAGCCTCACGTACTTTTTTTTTCCTGAAACGAGTCTAAATGTGAAGTAGATCTTGATATTTAAACGAATCCTGAAATGAAGCTTTCCACACACTGAAGAGCACTTTTCTGTGGCGCTTCCTCCTAACTTGTGGGTCTTCTATATTTGATGAGGTTTCATTAAAATAATGAAAAATAGGTCTGCACATACATTCATACCTTGACACACATTTTAAAAATTTTGATCTCGAATAGTTCACCACTTGGATTCTTAACACCGACTACATGATACAGGTTCAGTTCTTGAAATTGAATACTTGGTACTGATTTAGAATCAGGTTTTTGGTGTTTGTTGTTGTTGTTGTTGTTGTTATGCAACTGGAAATTAAAGAAAAAGGGGGGCATGGTGCATGATAATAATGGTCACAAAGCAGGTGTGGGCAGAGCTGATACCCAGCCCAAGGCCTCCCCTGTGTTTTTGCTTAATTTGTTTTGTGGAGGCCTTGTGGAAACAGAACTGGCATGGGTTAGATGGGGTGCAAAGTAGCCTGGAGCTTTCCAGCCCTCCTAGGCTGCAGGGAGATGTCAGTGTCTCCCAGCCTTGGGGGCCACCAAGGTGGGCTGGAGTGGGGTCCCTTGCCAGCTGCTTGTCATTCCCAGCAGCCTTGCCGGGGCTCCACACTCCTTCCAGGCTATGGGTGTGTCAGACATGGTACCATTTTCTGGGTGGCCTGTGTCAGGATATGAAAATATTTGGGGATGCTAGTAGACTGCACAAGGGCTCTGGTACCAAATATTGAGGCCACTGTCTGCACGGTTAATAGGCCAGGAAGGACTAAGGCAGAAAGAGCCCAGGAAGAGATTTTGCCCACCTCGCAGGCATTCCGGTCTGTGGGAAGGTCAGGCCACTGCCGGCAGGCTTCTTGCCAGTTTACAAGAGAATCTTTTCATCCTAGGCACGGGGGAGTCCAAGCCCCCTGTTGTGTAGACATTGAGTGGATAATATGTGGTTCTGGGTATAGAGTGGGCAAAGCAGGGCACCTTTTCACCAAAGGACCCGTTAACCAGATTCTTTGTATGGCGAAGTATCAGCCGCCTGCCAGCTAGTCTTTGTCAGGTGAAATACAATATTGAGACAAATTGACTTTAATCAGTCCAGAGATGAACTAGAATAGAAAGCTTTTTACAAGTAATTATTAGCTTGAGTCATTAAAGTTTCTTTATGGAAATGCATTCATTTCTAACACAGCACATCAGACGTTATCTTGGGAAGCCCCAGCATTATCTCATGTAAGCCGCTCGCTCGTACACTCATACTGTTTCTAGAACAAGGTGCCTCGTTTTGAATGTGTAATTTGGGAAATTGGATGTTTGAAGTTCTGGGTTTTCCTCCTTCCTCCTTCTGCTAATACACTGAAATTCTCCATTCAATTTTTAACGCTTAGCCAGCATATGATAAAAATAATTTTGGAAGGTAAGTTCTTCAGCCTCTGTCCAACTTTGTAAAATGATGTTTTTCTTCAAGTGCGGAAGTCATCACATTTCTAGGAAGCTGGAGAACTTGGTTTCTGAGGAATTTGCAGAGAGAGCACGTGCCTTGGTCTAACACCATATAAAGCGAGAATGTTAGCCCTTGTGTACCTGCTTTCTTTACTTCATTTAATCTTTTTTTAAATTAAGGATAGTTCATGGGGGGTTTGTTTCAGATACATTCTGAGTTGTCCCATCCACAGCTTTAACTATTAGCATAACAATTCCCACTGAAAGACACCAATTAAACCTATCTTAAAGGCTCTATATTTGATGTTTCTATATGATTTTTAAGGTCTTGCTCTGTGCCTGGACACAAATTTTCACCTATTTGTGGTTTTTCTAAGGCTTTGAAAGTAAGCCTTTATATGTGGATTGAGATTAATAGAATTAAAAGGATTTATGTTAGGCACTTTCCCCTGTGCCTTTCCCTACTTAAATCTTAGAACTTCTCTGCAAAGTAAATGTCACACCCATTTTACAGATGAGGTCATTGAGGCAGGGAGTCATTAAGTGTCTTTGTTTTAAAAGTAATGGAATTAAGATGCACCCCCAGAAAGCCCAGGATTTTTCATCACTACCATGTTTCCTTTCTAAACAGATTTTGCCCTGGGAAGATGGTTTGAATAACTTGCAAAATAATGATGGCAAATACCACACCCAGTGACCTTTCTCTTTTCCTTCTGGCTGGAGAAATGGATCCCTGTGGTCTGCAGGGGACAGATCCACTTGACTCCTTCATCCCTCGCCCCACTTGTCCAAGCTCTCCCTTAAAGCTTGTTAAGTCATTGTGTTCTTGACCCCAGGAAGAAGATGAGGTGCCCGACGACGAGACTCTGAACCAAATGATTGCTCGACGAGAAGAGGAATTTGATCTCTTCATGGTAATATCATAGAAACTCATGCACTTTTCTCTGTTAACATGAGCTGTGCGGAGCCTGCGTGCCCTGGCGGGATTGCATTTGTGAAGCCTGTGCCTTTCTTCAGTTCAGAGGCTGCAAACTGGCTGGATTTAGCCTGCAGACATATTTTGTTTGGCCCACGCAGTGTTTTTTTTTAAATTGAAAATTTGTTGCCAACATAAAAAGAATCCTGATTTCTGGCTTCTCTTGAAAAAGGAGAATGGGCAATACCAGGCCCACATCTCTATGTGGAAACAGTTGGCCAGGGCTCAGTAGCAGCTGTACCCTCTGGACAGGCCATGTGGTCCGCAGCTTTGCCACAGATCCCCCCCCCCCGCCCACCACCCCCCTCCCAGCTCATTTCTAATTGCAGGCCCGTGTCATTCAGGAAACCTGCCCAGCTCCTGTAGGTAGTTGCAGCCATTCCCTCGCTGTCTCCTTACCGGATCACAGCAAGTATGCTTCCTGTGGGGTGGATGGACAGCAACCAAACAGGGCCATGCCCCTCCTTAATGGTGAAGAGAGCCTGCTTAAGGGAACAGGAACCTTCCAGAAACACATCAAGGTGTAGCCTTCACTGAAAGATAGAAATCGGTTGGATTTTACTGGTCTGGACAGATAGAAAAGAACCTTGACATTTGAGGATTTAACATCCATGGTTTCAACCTTGATGTTCCATGCTACGTAGGTAGTCACGTGTAATTTGCTGAAATCTGCATTTGATTTGTGTGCGTGGCCTGCCACAAGGTCAGGACGTGTGTAAGCAAGCCCCTTGGCAAGCGAAGGAGGCCCTCAGGAGTGATTTTTTTTTTTTTAAAGATTTTATTTATTTATTTGACAGAGATAGAGACAGCCAGCGAGAGAGGGAACACAAGCAGGGGGAGTGGGAGAGGAAGAAGCAGGCTCATAGCAGAGGAGCCTGATGTGGGGCTCGATCCCCTAACGCCGGGATCAACGCCCTGAGCCGAAGGCAGACGCTTAACCGCTGTGCCACCCAGGCGCCCCAGGAGTGATATTTTACAGCATTCTTAAGGCATGTGTGTAACTACTTATCTCTGCATCCCCGATGCTTGGAAGAGTCTGGCACATAGTACTTGCTTAACAAATATTGATTGAATGAATGGTGGCATTTGGAAAATTTTAGGCCTTGTGAAGATGTCAGTGTAGGAAGTTGCAGGGTTCCCTCCTGTACCATCAACCATGTTGATCTTTCTGACATTTAGTCTGATGTGAGAATGAGTGAATAAATGCGAACTGTAACTCAGGTGGTTGAATGCTGCACAGCCCCCAAATCGGAGGCCCCCCAGTTTGAATGGCCTCGGGTGTCAGACAAGCATTTTGCAGGAGTGAAGTGAGTAGAGGAGTGGGTGGGCAGCGGTGGTAACCTAGAGCTGCGTTGGCTAAGAGGGACAGAACCCCAAGTCCCGTGTAGCCAGGAATTCCAAATTGCCAAGAGAAGCTAGAAATCTAGGTTTTTCACAAGCAATCTCTGGATTTAAGAAGGTTTGTGGCTAAATTCAATTTTTTATTCTCTAATACTGCAGGCCAAACAAAACAGGACCCTGGACCAGATATGACCCGCAGGATCTGCGTTCTCTTTTAGCACAGCCAGTCTGAGAAGGGAGCTCCAGCTCTGTGAAGGCTTTCTGTGTGTGTGTGTGTGTGTGTGTGTGTGTGAGAGAGAGAGAGATCTTGTAATTTTTGTCTAGGTAACAGTGGTTGTGTCTGCACATAACAATTCAAGATGAAAAGACACTTAATTCTTTCAGAGGGAAGTTTTAGGTCGCCATGGGAATAATTCCCAACCTGGGATGTGTTCTTTCCCCCCACCTCCCCACTAGACCACCCTCCCTGGACTGGTCCATTTTGGATCAAAATGATGCAACAGGGTCATACAACAGCATGGCCCCTGTACAGTGTTCCTAAAACCGAAATGTCTTAACTCAAACTGTTGGTCACACCCTCTATAATTGTTCTCTATGGAGGGACATTAGAGGTATACATAGGAAGCAGACATCTTTTCTCTCCTTAAGGAACTTATTAAAATGTAGATTCCTGGGGAACGCGGGGGCAAGAGTCCCTCAGCTTCCCCGGCTGCTCACTGACTGGCAATAATTCAGCACGGCCACAGCCTCTGATACTCTTGAGGCCCAGGAATGGATAAGCTGCCTGTCATTATACAAATTAGATTAGGCCCAGAGATGGAGATTTCCATCAGCAGCCCCGAAGTGAGGGGAAAAGAGTACTTCTCTTTTCTGACTTTTGGGCTGGGTATTTGCAGAAATTGAAAGCCTCAGGGGAGAAAAAAAAATTGAATATCTGGCCGAGGCCCAGCCTTCTTTTAATTTGGGAGTATTTTATCATGCAAAGAATAGGCTTAAAACGAGTGAAGCTGGTGAGGGAGCACTTCTTGGTAGGCATTTTGATTTGGGGCATGTTCTGCTTGTTTCTAAGTGGTTGACTTCTCATTTTTGGATTATACAAATTTGGGGTTTGGTTTGGTGTTTTTTGTTTTTTTTTTTTTAATCTAAGCAGCGGGCTGCCTTTGGCCAATTCACTATGCATTAGCACTTCCACCAGGGGGCGGGAAATCAAATTTGAGTCCTTGCCAGCTACTCTGATGAAAAAGTTCAGTGAGACAGGAGAATGGAATGTGAGCTAGACTTGGATTTCATCTATTTAACCTTTTTATCCCTTATTATTAAAAAAAAAGTTCTCTGTAAAATTCAATATAAGCTTATGATTTGATTTATCATAGACATTGTAGTTAAATAACACACATCAAGGAGACAGTCTCTTTAAAATAAAACCTTTCTTTTGAATATTTTTCTTGTTTCCTTCTAAAAATGGGACTTCAGCAACAGTGATCGTTCATGCTGATTGCCTATGAATTTGACCTAAAAAGATCTTTGACACATCGAGGTACAAATATGAAACATTTTGATAACATACAAGTGTGAAACTTTAAACCGCTATGTTCCCTACAAAGGCAAGAAGTACTTCTTAAAAAGAACTGTACTTGTTAGCAAAACATTTATTATCAGGTCTTAAGACAAAGATATTCATGTCGTACCTGAATAGTAAATTAGACTTACTTGAATATCACCTTCAGATTTCATTCTGGTCTTCTCCAAGTAGAAATCTCTGGGGATAGATGCAACCATCAGAACTTGAAGCTTATTTTTTAAAAAAGTTCATCAACCCTTTCTAAAAGGGAAAAAAAAAAGCAAGTCCAATTTACTTTTTCTCTTAGATTTTATATCAATTTACTTTTTATTTTTTTATATCCATTTTTAATTTTTACGTCAGGAAAGATTCACGTTCCCAATTGTGGAAATATGCATGGCATAAGTCATTTTAACAGTCCTTGCTACAGGTAATGGTGGTGGTCAAACCAAAAACCGAAGTGTCATCTCAGCGGAATACGTTAACCAAAAGATGGGGTTTTTTCTCATTAGCGTCTAAAGAACTGTTAGGAGGTCACTTCGAGAAGCCCCTCTCTAGACTGCATTATCAGCCAGGCATTCTCGGTGCTAACAACGCAAGCTTGGTGGATCCCATTTCTGATACCAGAGCATTAGGAGTCAGGATTAAGAAGAGCCTCTCCAGCTAACTATAGCACATGACGGAACGGGACGGCCACATTTATCGACCAATGGGGCTCCCCTGTGCTGCAGGCCTGCCCCATCTCGGGAACAGAATGATTTCCAAAAAAGTGTAAGCGCAGTTTGAGGGACTTTGAACTTGAATTTTTTATGTGGATCCTAGAAGTCAAGGTTGGATTTGAATAGAAATTCCATTTACATTTGGTTGCCGGTTTTAGTTCTTACGAAAAAGTTATGTTGAATCCCTGTGTCAGTACGGTAGAACCGAAGGAAGAAAGGGCAAAGGTAAATCATTTAATGGTTAATGGTCTATTTGATTGTAGCAATAGTACATCTAACTAGCGATATATATATATATATATATTTATTTATTTATATAACTAACTTACGCAGCAATCTGGTGGAGGTTTTATTTGCTCTTTGAAGCTAGCAGATTGTTTAATTACAGGTTAAAGCCAAGTGTGTGGCACTTAAGTCACTTAAAAGTGCACTGGATTTTTAAAAAGAAAGCAAGAGGCGGGGGCACAGGCATTTTGAGGTCTATGAAAATATACGAATATACTTATAACCTGATCAGATGAGACGGCGTCTCAGCTTCTGCTCTAGCGTAACAGTATTTTCATAAGAGCTAAATTTTTTGAAAGCTGAAGAGTTGAAGGACATTCCTCTCACGGAGCCCACGGTGCACCGAAAATTCAGTACCTTTGTGGCCGAATGGCTGATCGAGCCATTAATGTGCCCACGTGTCCGAGTCCGAGGGTGGCCGCTCCACAGCGACACTTGGGTTGCTGACTTTGTTTCCTGGTTGTTTAATTAAAAGCATGAGCCCTATCAAGTAAAAGGAAGTTTTCTTAATGAAGTTTCTCTTTTATATGCTTAAAGAGCACTTTTATGCCAGGGAAGCAGTGCATTCTATCTCCAGGGCTCATATTTTTTAAATACATCCCCCAGTTGGACTTTCCTCTCTAGACTTAAAGGGGGAGGTTTGCACACACGCAGACCAAGTGCAGGAATTTTTAAAGAGTGTGTTTTAAATGCCTGAATTTCAGAGATGGGGTACAGATGGAGGGAGGGGATTTTACCTTACAGAATCTCTGCGGGGACAGTGTGCTTGAGGAATGAGCTAGAACACGCCAGCCCAGATGGAGAGACTTTATGGGAAAAGCAGAAAGGGACCCTGAAACCCTAGCAGGTGATTCGTGAAAAGTTTTGTGTGCTGTGAAGTCGATCCTGTACCCAGTCCCCTTTCCCACTGGTGAAACTCTTGTTCATGCCTCCAGCGTATGGACATGGACCGGCGGAGGGAGGATGCCCGGAACCCGAAGCGTAAGCCCCGCTTAATGGAGGAAGACGAGCTGCCCTCCTGGATTATTAAGGATGACGCCGAAGTAGAACGGCTCACGTGTGAAGAGGAGGAGGAGAAAATATTTGGCAGGGGGTCTCGCCAGCGCCGGGACGTGGACTACAGCGACGCCCTCACGGAGAAGCAGTGGCTGAGGGTAGGTGTGGCTTTCTTACCTGTCCTTGCCAGGTCGGGGCTCCTGTTGTTGGCTGGAGCAATCGGGAGCCCAGGGACAAGTGGCCAGTGAAAGCAGAGGGGCTCTTGAGCACAGGGAAGGTCATTTTGCTGTTGCGGTGGACTCTTGGTGTTCCAAGGCAGGGCCTTGAAATACAGTGAAGAGTGTTGTGCCAGAGCGGAACTGGCCACTGGAAGCAATGAGGCCTGCTGAGGTTTTATGACCGATTGCCTGGTCATGCCTCACTGTCGGAGCTAGGATCAAAATGTGGAAGAGGGCCTGAGAGGCCTTTTTAATTGTTCCCCCTCCATTTCCTGGTCTGGAATCGGAGTTTTGCTTTTCCAAGGCCTGCAGAGAGAGTTCAGAGACAGTGGTGTGTTCTAACGGCATTGTTGTTCCCTAGACCCGGAGAAATTAGAGCTGGAAGGTGTCTTTGTATTCTCTTGGTTTTACAGATAAGGCAGTTGTGGCCCAGAGACGTTCAGTGACTATGCAGGATAGCACAGCTGGCTAGAAATAAGAATTCGTGAGTGCTGTAACATTGGCGTGCCCAATTTTGGCTGATTTGGTGTGTCCATGGCAAGCACAGACTGGGGTCACTGGCATTTGGAAATGTTGTTCTGTAGTTGGGGGTTCCCCCCCAACTTTGGAAAATGTTGATTTCTCATTTTGACCAGGGAATGAAATCTCAGAAAGTTGCCTGGGGAGCAGAGAAATATCCTGACGGCCCTGGGAGTGACATGCGTGAATGCCACGGCCGGTGGGAATCTTGCATTTGAAGGTTTCGCCCCACTTTCCGTCACTGGGAGCAGACTTAGTACCTGTGTTGACAGCAACCTGGGACCCTCGTTCCAGGCAGGACCTGTAAATGTGCGCTGGAAATAGTCAGCTCCGTGGGGTTGAAAACCAAATAAAATAGAAGCTATTGTTGTGAGCTGTTCATTTTGTCGAAAGGGAATGCCATTTCCAGGCTTCGAGAAACATGGCTTTAGGAGCCAGGACGTAAGTCGGTAGGTGGGTAGAAAGGCAATGGGAAGTATTTGGAGACTGGTGATCAAAGGCAGACAGGTCTCAGCACCACTTGAGATGTGATTTACTCACGATGCTGTATGATGAGAGAGACGTGACCTGAATTTTGAGAAGACTGAAAAAAGAAAGAGATGAAGAAAGCATTGCTCATATTTGTGGCTGAACAATGGCGTGCGGAATCTGACTTCCTGTGTGTGACTGTCCTACTGTCATATCCAAGTAGCCCTGTGGCCCCAGAGCCTGGCTTCATGGATTTCTTTTGTTTCCCTACTGTGAGGTTGTAGCTGTGTAATTAAGATTCATTCTAAAATGTGAAGAGTTTTGTGTTTGTTTAGTAATCATTTCTGAGCTCTGGAAAATTCTCCTCCCTTTCTCTTTTATTTAAGCAATAAACCGAGTACCTGGAGTCCTATTACAGCAGGCCGCCACGGAAAGTCAGTCTTTATACGTAGATCTCCAGATGTTACAAGGAAAAGTACCTTGTCTTTTAGGCAAGAATGTAGCCGAACTCACCATTTTTGAAACAATCCTTGGGAAATGCTCTGAAGAAAAATAACAAGGATCTTAGAAAGTTTTCAAGTGTAGAATACCTCATTTGTTCTCTTTTTCCTTCAGTGTCTGTCACTAAGGAATAGCACGGTGCCTACCACATAGTCGGGACCCAAGGAATGTTCGTGAAGTGAAATTGTAACTTTTAAGGGGAAAGTGGACATCGACTCATTTACCATAATGTTAGGATAGCATTCCTCTTTCTAGGGATCCAGTAGACTCTCTTTGACCTCTAACATACACATCTAAAAACGGAAAACTAGTTTGTTTTCCAAAACGACGCTGTGAAATTCACATTTGTAATATAATGTTCACGCTGAGGTGTCTCATGAGATATGAAGTCACCCAGGAAGGACAGACGTGTTCTCAGCACAGCTCTGTTGTAATACCTCTTTTTGGGATCCGTTCTTTTGAAAATTGTCTGTCCGTATTCGGTAGGAGCTCATAACTTGCTGTCAGCCGGGACTCGCAGTCAAGGCAGGGCGCCCCACGGCCTAAGCAATCCAGATGGATGCTTACTGTCCTGTTTTCTCGTTCACCAGCAGCCATCCTGTTGAATATCAGCCTAGCAAGCTTTGTTGATAATCACATTATATTTAAGGGGTTTTCACAAGCCTGGACACGAGGAGACGTTCCCTATGGGCTTGTGATTGCGTGCATTGAATGGGCCCGGCCATCCCAGCCTTGAAAGGGAATATGGCAAAAACTGTCGTGTAAGAAATGCTGAGACAGGGCTAAAGGAATTCTTCTTTCTCCTGGCAATGTTGTACAACGCCTGCTTGGCAGAGGCCTCGAGACACATAGAATCCCGGTGCCAGAAGGCAGCTGAGCGGAGCGGCTTCCCGTGCCGCACTGACACCACCGTCTCCGAGGCCCCCGCGCCAAGAGGCTGGCCAGCCCTCAAGGAAATGCTCTGCCTTCTTGTCTGCCTAGTGTCTCCAGGTTGTGGTCAGCCCGGGTGTTAGTTCTTCCCCGCCTTGAGCGGAATCCTCTTTCTCTGTTGCTGTTCCTCCCCGGCCTTGATTCCACTTTCTGGGGTGAACAGAACCCTGTTCTGGATCAAACGCAAGGACTCGGGTTCCATCTGGAATGCACTTCCCCACCCTCCTCCTTCTGCTGAACCTTTCTCATCCTTTAAGGCTCAGCTCCATTGCCGCCACATCTGTGGCACCTTCACGAATAAAGAGTAATTGAACTTTCTCTGAGCCCTCACATGCCCGTGCTCGTTCTTCGGTCCCAGCTCAAAATCCACGTTCCTAGCGTTGTTGGTAGTTGCGCACACACCCGCTTTCCTCTTGGTGGGTAAGGGGATCTTGTAAGAACTCAGGAATCCCGTGTGCAAATAGTAAGCGCCCATTGATTGCCACATTGAATTAGCACCACCATTGAATTAGCCTACAGTAACGTTCATGGTTGCAACGGCTGGACCTGCACATGCCCTACTCGTGGGCCTATCAGAAAAAACGAGTAGAATTTTCTTCCTCACAGAGAAGCCAAAGGTGGGTGTTTCTGGCTGGTGATGACAGCTGCTCTCCATCCATGTGGCCATTCAGAGGCCAGGCTGACACAGCCTCTGCCAACTCCTTCGTCTGCATCCCAGCGAGCTGGAAGTGGGGGGCAGCACAGAGTGGCGGGTGTGGGGTTCGGATGGGCCAGGCCTGCCATGGTTCCGTATCACTTCTGCTCACGTTCCATGGGCTGGAGCTCAGTCATGAGGCCACACTGGCTGTAAGGGAGCCCAGGAAGTGCGGTCTGGCCGTCAGCCCAGGAAAATAAGATTCTGGTGACTAGCTAGCTGTCTCCACCTCAGAACACTTAGGTTAAATTTAAGTGCTATGGCCACTTTCTTTGAACATTGTATTATGGTTTTATCACAAACAGGTTTTACTTTATAATCATATGCTAAAAATTCCCACAGTGACCTTTAGACAATCTGTTTAGTTGGAAGATTTAAAAATTTTTCTGTAATCGTAATGTTGTTTTAAATGAGAAGGATCACAATTTCAAACACAGCTCAATTAAAAAAAAAAAAAGTTTTTTTTTTTCTGAAATCCCTGTTTTCCATTGAGGGAAACTTGTCTTTTTGGGGTGGTCAGGTCAGCACTCATGTATCCCACAGGCTGTCTGTCTCCTCTCCTAGGGGCTGCTGTCCCATCTTCTTTCCCAAGTGGCATCTGGTTCATGGTAGAAGCCGGTGTTTCGTCGTGGCCTTGGGGGCTGGTGCCTTGGTTCTGCCACTATGTCTCTGCTGGGCTCAGCACAGGGCTACCGGTCTGTCCCATCCCTGGAGGTCTCCACGTGCTTCCGGTCCCATCTTATTCCCTGGGAGATTTCCATGATTTGTGCTGTTGAAGTCTGGGGTTCCAGCTCCACCTCCAGCTGGCAGCTTTCCTGCAGCCTAAAGTCTCATGAGGACCCCCAGCCCCTCTGGTGCGATCATCGCCCTCCCAGCTCTTTTGTGCCCTGCTTGAGACTCTGCAAAGTCTTGGTCGCTTTCTTCACACTGTGCTAGAACACGCAAGAGAGTCTAGCCCCGTTTCTCAACAATGGCAGTCACCACCAGGGGGTTGTCAAGACTGAGGTTTCTAGAATCTGATAGCTGGGTGGGTGAGGGAGGTTTGTTTTTGCTTTGTCTTGTTTTTGTAAAGATTTTATTTATTTATTAGAGAGAGAACAGACACTGGGGGGAGGGGCAGAGGGAAAGGAGGAGAAGCAGACTCCCCCCTGAGCAGGGAGCCCGACGGGGTGCTCCCATCCCAGGACCGATCATGACCTGAGCCCAAGGCAGCCTTTTAATGCCCTGAGCCACCCAGGCGCCCCAGTGAGGGAGCTTTTTAGCACAAACAAGACAAAACTGTCTAGCTTTTGCACATTGTATCTGGACACATCGTGAGGGACCCTCCCAGAGCCTGAGAAGGAGCATGTTAGGCGAGAGTCCTGAAGTTTGCACTTCCAAGAAAATCTACCTCTGGGCACTTTTAGGGTCTCATTCCTCTCGCTCCTTGCACCCAACCCCCGAATGCACCCACCCCCGAACACAGGCAAGTATTCCATTTCCACCCCAACCTAATGGCACTAACTACCCAAAGTTGTCACAGACCCCACAAGTTACAGGGCTCAGGTCCCAACAAGACGGTGCTTCTTTCACCCACCAGCCGCACTCTGGGGGTCCCCAGGCCGCCTGCACCTCTGACTGACTGCTGACTGGCTATAAATTCAGGGGTTCTCATGGCCCCCTCAGGTTCAGTAATTTGCTGTGATGATTAAGGGAAGTCAGAAAAGCACCACTTGTGGTTACAGTTTTATGACGGAGCACGCAAGTCAGGAGGACCAGCAAATGAAGAGATGCACAGGGTGAGGTCTGAGAAGCAGACAGAGATCCCCTCCTTGCCCTCTCCTCCTCGAATCACCCTCCCGACACATCCGTGCGTTTCACCAACCAGGGAGCTCTGCTGAGCTTCAGTGTCCAGAGTTTTTATCCAGGGCTCATTACTGTATAGGCACGAATGATTAAAATCATCTGCTGGAAAAAAATAAAATAAATAAAATAAAATGTAAAATAAAGTAAAATCAAATCAAATCATCAGCTGGGTGATGAGATGCCCCCTCCAGTCCCCCACTCCTCCCAGCTCTGCCTGGCTCCACAGCCCAACCATCTAATCAAGTGGTTGGTCCTTTTGGTGACAGCCCCCATCCTGAAGCCCTCCAGGGGCCCTCCCTGGTCACCTCATTAGCATAACAAAGACACCACCACCACTCAGGAAATTCCAAGGGCTTTAGAAGCTCAGTGCCAGCAACCCAGGACAAAGACCAGACAAATTCTTGATTATACAACAGGTGGCAATATCCTCAGGCCTGACCTCTTACCTCTCTTCCTCTTTACTCCTGCCACGAAAGAAGGCTCGCTCTGCCCCACCTTCCTGTCCCGTGTATATATAGCAACTTCCTGTACACACGTGACCCGGCCATAGGGTTCAACCCTATGGCTTCCAGCAGTTCAGAGGATCCCTGTCCCCCAGGCATCTCTGTCATTTGCAAAGAGTCTTTGGAATTGAGGAAACTCCTCTCCCTCCACAAATCCCGATTTAGACTGCTGTCTGATGGTGGGCTTACAAATCCCTTTTTGGAAGGCACTGGTATCATTTGGCTTTTTTCATTTTGCATACCAACTTTCTCCTAATCCTTCTGAAGGCAGTGGCTGGCTCCCCTGAACAGGGGACGGCCCCTTTAGAAAGCGCAAAAGAGAATATGAATGTGGTTTTAAAAATACAATATCCATCAGCATTTCAGAGCTTTTCCCATGGTGAACCCAAGGTGGTAACAGTGCTACCCCACGTACTGTGTGTGTGTGCGCGCACACGTGCATACACAATAATTGGCTCGTGTTGGTAATTTCTTGGAAAAATATCTTTGTGTCTTTATGTGTGAGACCAAGCGTTCCATCAGCCTAAATTGGCAGCTGTCTGATGAGCCCAGGGGGATGGGTTTTTCGGTTTAGCCCCAGCTATGTGTGCCCTGCGATGTCTCCCGTATTTAATCATTATCGGGGGCAGGGGCTCCCTAAAATCAGGGGGATTGCAATGCTAAAAGCTGGGCTGAGGGTGAATTCTGGAGTACCTGCTTTTTCTCTTCTTCCGGTTCCTTCGGTCCATCTGCCAACTTCAGAATCCTTCCCTCCCTTACAACATTTAGTGACACCCCAGAATGTATTTAATTGCCAAGTGAGTGATTTGTATCCTACAGCACTGGAAGATAATTGGAATGCAAACTAAATTATGTGCTCCATATAATATTTAATTGCCAGCCAGATAGAAGGAACAAACTTTGAAGAGTACGCCTTTGTGTCACGATGGATCTGATGTCTCGAAACTGTAATTTGGAAAGCTCCTTCTTATTGGATGGTGTCTCTCTGTGGTCCTGCATGTATGAGGAAGAGGATGCTTTTTTTAGGTATCCTGTGGAAGCTCCTGGTGATGCGGGACGTTCTCTTTGTTTTTGCAGTTGGGCCCCAAACCAAGTTACAGAAGTGATGGCGGTAAGACTCGCGTCCTTGCATCTTCAATCTAGGGATAGATGCCGCTGGTTTGAGAAGGTTTAGGATTTCGAGAGGGACCTCGAGAAGGAGCAGCCCAGAGAATACCCTCTTTTTCCTCAACCAGACTGTCACCAAGTAAGAGCCCAGGCTCCCCATGATTTCCCTGCCTGAGTGGTGACCTCCTGGTCCTGTCTCCTGACCACTCAAAGGATTTTGGGGGTTTCTCCTTTCTGCAGCTCAAAGTAGAGGACACAGTAAGAGAGTCTTAAACCATGCAGCAGTAGGGGTAATCAGTAAGTAAAATGCGACACTTCTCAAGGGAATTTATCTGGGGGTGTCTTAAAAAGCTACGTACCACCAGGGTGCAAATAACAGGACAAGATCCCCTCGTTGGCTTTCCATCACCAGCAGCCTGCCCCAGAACCTACACGGTAAAGAGGCAGAGACAGCCATGGAGAGGTAGTCACAAAGAACTGGGGAAAGTACCAAGAAAGTTTAAAGACATTGGTATCTCACACAAAGTATGTGAAATTCTGTTGAAATACACAATGAGAAATAGCAAACTATCTTGTCACCCATCTGAAGAGGATTTTTCTCTCTAGAAATCTTTGGAACAGGACAGTGTCTCCTGTGTTTGGGCTGGATTCAGTACGATCCAGCCGGAAATCCGAGACAGGGGCTTGAAGCTCCTCGCTGTAATCCCAGCTGAGAGCATCTGTGATTCTGTGAAATGTCCTTTTCTCCTAAAATATCTCACACTGACAAGATTTTTTGTGTGTTTGTTTTTGTCTTTTGGGATTCTTTATCAAAAGTATAATGTGCAGAATGCCTTTAATATTTTGTTGCTTTTCTTTTGTCATTTTAAATAATCTTTCTTTGCTTTTTGCTATTAGACATAAACATTGATTTTTTTTTTTCTTTTATCAAATGGCATTTTTAGCTTTTAAAATTGGGTCATCAGATCTACTGGGGCAAAATTTCTAGCAAGCTGCATTTCCGTTTTTATACACAAGGGAGAGCTAAGGACCTAGAAAATAGATTTGGGTTTTGCCAAATTCTGAGTTCTTCAATACTTTAGGAAGGAAGTACTGAACTGATGAGTGGCAAGAGTTTGAGTTGTTTTGGGAAATATTTGACAGTAGTAAATGAATTTTGGTAACTTTTCTGTGATTTTTATTTTATTCTTAAATCCACGGGCTAGATTGTTTTCATAGCGAGTGGACCTTAATATGTTCCCTTTTGTCAGAATTCAGTAGTGTAAGTTCAGTAGAAGAAATAGTCCTCTGAGGGCCAACTAAAATAGATATTAAAGGTTGAGAAGCAGGAGAGACTTGTTTTGCTCAATTTTTAAAACTGTGATGCATGGAATTTCTGGTTTCAAGTTCTATCCTTTGAAATAGGGATTCAGCCCTGAAATGTAACTCAGGCATGGAAAGTAACCATGGGATATTGGATCGGGCTTACCGATATTTATAAGCCCCAGTAAGTTTGCCTTATCTTTATGTGGAGCCAACTCCTGCAGAGAAATTGATGGCTTTAGAAATATGTCTGCTTTTCTGAATCAAGATTTGGTTTCTGTCCCGTACTTTTTTTTTTTCTTTAATCGGTAAAGCCGCAGGAAGAAAATCTTTTTAAAAGAATTTTTGTTTATCCTTGACAGGTGAAAAAGTATATATATTTAAGGTGTATGATGTGACATTTTGATACAGGTACACATTTCGAAATAATGTCCTTTATAGTGGAGGGAGGGGCACGGGGAGGGGAGCGGCGTGGGTTGGGAAGTTAGAGACAGGGCAGGATGACTTCGCCATCACTGTGTCCATACCAGGGTGGGTGTCAGAGCTACGACTTTGGTGACTGTGTACCTGGGTAGCTTAGGGTCATGATCAAAAATGTAAGCCTTGGAATCTGATGAACTGGGGGTTCAAATCCCAGCTCTAATTATAATTAGCATGTGACCCTGGGTGCCAGGTATAACCTCCTGTAGCTTTTGCTATAAAATGGGGGGAAATAATAGCATGTACTTGGTAGAGTTTTCTGAGGTTTAAATGTGTAACATTTAACCTGGCTAATCGAGGAAGGATTCCAAAAACAAACAGGCTATTACAAAAAAAAAAAAAGGATTCAATTATGTCAGAGTTCAGAGTAAACGTGAGAAGTAATAGTAAGGGGGGAAAAATATTTCCATTGTGTGTCTTGAATACAGGGTTTGGGGCGACAGGAGAAAGGGAAACAGGGTGGATAAAGAGGCGCCTATCCCCACTAATAACGGAATTAAGGAGGAGGAAGATGTTTGCTTGCTGAGTATGTGGTGGGACAGGCCTGTTCTCCTCAAGCTTATTCTCAAGCCCACCAACGTGTACGCACTCAGCTCTCCGCTCTCTGTCCTACAGTTTTCTACTTAATCTTCCACGTCTGCAGGAAGAGCTCGGGCCAGCTGTGGGGAACCGGGCCCATGTGTCCTGGCCCTGCCACTAGCTGAGGGTGGGATCCTGGGCCTCCCGGGTTGAGTTAGTTGTACTCCCTTTGACTTGCAGGGTCCCTTCCACACCCTCCAAAACCACGTGAAGCCACTTTGACTTTGACTTTGTACTCGGGTTGTAAGAATGATCACCCTCCGCTTTCCTGTTAGTGGGTCCATGCACGGAGGCTGTTTAAAAGCAGATTTAGCTCGACACCCGCGTCTCGAACGTGGAGTAGGCGGAGCTGCACTGCGCTTGGACCGGGGAAAGCGGTGTTAATTGTCAAGTTTCCATTCCTTACCGTCGGAGCGGTGCTGGCCTTATTAGTGCAATTAAGAGCCAGATTTGAGAGATGCTATTAGAGATAATAGTGCACACTTAGCCACCTTAAAGAGCTTGTCAAGAGCAGGTCTCCGAGTGTACACAGCTGGGAATTAATAGAGATTAAAATAGATTGTGAGATGCTCTAACTTGTATGGCTTGAACTGCTCAAGAAATGAGCAGAGTTTAAGCAAAGCAAAGCAATGTGGATCCTACTTTCTGCGACAGTTTTAGTGTCCTGCCTCTGGGGATGGTACCTGGGATTTTCCCTCCCCCAGTCTCAAGGGAGGGAAGGGCAGCTACTCCTCTGTGCCCTCCACAAGGGGAAGGGGATAGAGTTCACCTCCTGGCTGCCGCTGGGAGACCCCAGCCTCTCTGACAGCTGCACCTGTGCTCCCGGCGTTCCTCCTGACCCTGCATGGCCCCCCGTGGAGGAGAAACACAGCACAGCACATCCTCTACCTTTGAGTAAAGAAAAGGAGACCCAGGGAGTTAGGTGCCGCAGCGTGTAACATTTGCAGATGCCTGGCCTTGCAGAGGATGGCTTTTTCTCTTTGTTCACAACAGTTCAGGTGACTACCCAGAGAGGTCAGAGGGTGTACTTCCAACTCCCTGTCAGCCCCGACCTGCTACTCCCACTCCTACTCCCCAAAATGCCTCCACCCACGCCCCCGCCGCATAAAACCCTCCAGTGGCCTCCTATTGCAAGTGCAATTAAACCCAAACACTTCCCGGCGCCTGGGGGGCCCATTCGGTTAAGCGTCTGCCTTCAGCTTAGGTCATGATCCCAAGGATCCTGGGATCGAGCCCCGTGTCTGATTCCCTGCTCAGCAGGGAGTCTGCTTCTCCCGCTCCCTCTGCGCAACCACCCCCCCAACCCCGGCTCATGCTCTCTCTTGCTCTTGCTCGCTCTCCCAAATAAATAAATTAAATTAAATTAAAAAACAACCCAGACACTTCAACGTGGTCTGTGACACAGGGCCATCTGGCCTCAACTTCTCCCCTTGCTCTCGGGGGGCTGTTACACGGGGCTGTCTTTTGGGTCCTCTGCAAGTCCAGGAAGGCTCCTTCCCAGGCTGTCACACATGCTGTCGCCTTGCCCTAATGGTCTCTTTCCAGAAACATCCCCTCTGAGCACACTGGCTGAAATGGCCAGGCCCGGCCAGTATCTGTCATGTGACCAACGCCAGTTTTCTGCATGGCTTTGCCATCATGCAAAGGTGAGCTCCTTGTCTCCTTCCACAAGTATGAAGCTCCAGGAAAGCCAGTGTCCTCCCCATAGGCGAGGTGCCTGCTGTAGGCCAGCATCAGAGCTCCTCTTCCAGAGGAAGCGCTCTGTAAATACCTGGGACTAAGCACACAGCCGGGACCCAGGCTTGGGGGAGGTTTGGTCGCAGTCTGTGTCTTTTTGGTAGAGTCAGTGAACCCTGTGCCCTTTGACTCCTATGGGTCAAGGTAGACGTCGTCGGCATTCTTTCGCATTCGATGCCAGTGATCTGTGTCTTCATGGAAAGGTTGCTTACTTAAAAGAATCCTAAAGGCATGCAGTTCTGACAGCAGTGCTCTGGAGCTTCTCAAGAATTTGCAGGCGCCATTCTCACTTCCGAGCACAGTGACAAAGATCACTTGAATGCGCACACCGAAGGATGACCGACCGCTTCCCGGCGGCAACCTTGCCATTCCTCGCCAACTGCCGTAGATGCCACAACAGCCTTCCAGCTCAAACCTTTTCTTTCTTTTTTGGCAAAAACTAGATGAATACATCTAATCCTACTCCAGATTCAAAGACAAAAAGAGAGCACCAAATTAACTGGGTTTTCGTGTTTAGTTTTGTATAAGAAAGTACCCAATAAACAATGTTGTTTTCAGCATAAGACCATATCCTTGCTTATTTTCTAGTCAGAATTCATGAAAAAATTGTAGATGGGACCATGAAACTTTGCTCCAGGCAAAGCTTATCCTGCCACTCCTACTGAAATACAGTATTTAAGGTCACGGTGCTCAAAGTCCTGTGTAGAAAGCATATTCCTAATGCAGGATGCTGCTTTGTAAACTGTCCTTCCCTTGGACCTTGTGTAGAATATTTTCTAAAGACGTCCTAAAGATGATTGAAAATGATGTCTTCGAGACTTTATCGAGGTTTCCAGTGGATCTATTCCTTTCTTCCAAGTTGCCTCTGATAACTTAGTGGAAAGAAAGGGGGTCTCAGGCATCAGGATATCAGGGGTCTGGTCCCAGATCTGTCGTCATTTTGCTATGTGACATCTTGGATGAGTCATTTCACCTCCCTGGGAGGGATGGGGGTGAGAAAGAGTACATGGCCCCGTCTTTCCTGCCCTGTCCCTCTTTGACTTTGCCTTTGGTGACCCTGGAGAGAACTATGTGCATTTACCCTGGTCTGGCTCCAACTCTGAGACTCAGCTCTAAACCTTGGAGGGACACGGGTGAGAGACTTCCTCCTTGTTCTCAGGAAGGCTTTCTCTTGAAGATGCAGGTTTGACACATGTTGGTGGCCTCAGTACATGATCCAGGGTTTGGGACGATCTGATGGTTGGCAGCATTTAGAGACTTGAACTAAGTCCACGTGCTGATAGGACATGGTGCACTGGAAGCCAAAATGGTGGTGCCCACAAGGGGAGCGCCCACCTGCCGTATTGGAATTACCTTCCCCACGCAGGTCGCTGGAGTCTTCTGCCATTCTGTACAGAACGGGACCAAGAATTCTCTAGCACTTTGTCGTCAAGAAGAAAGTACCCACCCTTCATTTTTTTGAATCCCCCGCATACTACCAACCAGCGTGCCTAACAGGTGCCAAAGGGATTCATTTTGTACATCGACACATATCAAGTCCTCCCCCACCCAAATTATCAAGACCAAATCCGTTTGCATTCATATTAATTTTAAAAAATCAGTACGCTAATGTCATGGGATATTACTGGAAGGTGTAGGGAGATACTGTGGAGTCCAACAGACCACAGTGTCAACATTGCGGGGAATTCCCTGTCATAAATACGTAGTCCACAATAGAAGTAATAAACACAGTTTAGGGGTTTTGTTTGCCACCATTTTATCTCGTTGCACGAATCTGATGATTGTTCTATTGGTTGTATCTTTCTGCGTTTTTATAATCCACACACAAAAACCCTTGGAGCTTTGCTTTTTGTTTTTTGTTTTTTGTTTTAATGCAAAGTTGAGAATAGCTTTTTGGAAGAGGCATTTTTCCCGTCATAAAAGCATAACGAGAAGTACAGAAGAGCGAGGGAAAGAAAACAGAATCACCTGTGATCTCACTGACCTTCACGTACCCAGGTTGGAGAGGTAGCCAAGGAAAACACAGCCACGGGTTATTTCGGTGCCATTACGTTCAGAATTATTTTTAACCTGTTAGGAGTCTGAGTTCTTTTGTAGCTGTTTCAATAAATCCCAGCCTGTGACACCCATCAAGCCCCAGCCTGCTGGTAGTAATATTTGCATGTCCTTCCATTTGGTTTAAAAACACCCTATTTTACAGGGCACCTTGTGCCAAACGACTTTTTTTTTTTTTTAAGGCCATTAAGGGGTATGTGGGGGCATGCCTTCCCACACTGGAATAGAGATTTGTGCTTCTCCATAAACAGAACTTTCATGTCTCCACTTCAGATTTCACAGGCTGTTCCCCCCTCTTTGCAAAATTGCTTTTACCTCTCCTCGTCACATAGCTGGTGCATTTTTACCGCCGCAAAGCGGGCTCACGTCATCCCATTCCCCTCCCCAGGACCGATGCGTTTTGTTTTCTTTGAGATATAATTGACGTAAAAATATTGTATTCCTTGGAGTTGCCAGGTCTGAATTCTTAATCCAAATTCCTTCCCGTGGAATTTTCAGGACTTTCGGTTCCTTCACAGTCCTCTCCCTTCTCCGTTCCAGACAGTGCTAGGCTGGGAGCTATCAATCTATCTCATGTTTTAATCCCCTTACAGACCTGGAATAGATACTATTTCTCCCATTTTGCAGATGAGGAACTAAGCCTCACAGGCGAGGAGCTGGTTGGGGGATTTAGCATTTACTACACGGCAGGCAGATCTGTTGGATGAATGCTGAACGTTCGGTTTCTCGCCTTGTAGATTGGGAAAACGCACATCAGGGCAGGTCTGTGGGACTGTGGGGTTTTGGCAAAAGACAGATCCTATTCTGGTTTACAGCCCCTTTGCCCACTGAGCCGACCTCCTCCTGGCTCATGCATTCCAGCTGCTTCTCGTAAAGGTGCAGGAGCTCAGGGGCAGGTGAGCAACAGGTGAGTCTCTTGATGACCTGGGAGGACTTGCTTCTAGAGAAATTCAAGACAGCCCTTTAGATGGAATGATTGGAAGACGTACCTCGTGAAGGTGACTCGCCCCTCCAGTCTCAAGAGGGCACTCTTTGTGTGCCTCCATCTGCCCAACGGTGGGACCCTCCCTTCTGTTTGCCCTGTTCCCCTCTCTGTCCTCCGCCTCGCCTTGTTCCCTGGAGTTGCGCGCACTGCGCTGCCTTTTTGCTAAGTGAGGGGTGATCTTGGTGGTTCCTCCAGGTCAGAGGGTTCTTTTTACCACTGAGGCTGAATATCTTATTTAGGACATTTTACTCCCAAAGCCAGAACAAGACACAGGATTATATAATCACCAGTTAAAATAAAGGCAGTTTAGGGGCACCTGGCTGGCCCGGTCAGAAGAGTGTGCGACTCTCAATCTTGGAGTCATGAGTTTGAGCCCCACGTCAGGTACAAAGATTACTTAAAATAAGATTTAAAAATAAAATGCAGGCAGTTTACAGAGGTGGGTTGGAGCAGGGTGAACAGAAACCAAAAATCTGTGTTTTGCCCCATGTGTGCTTATTTTAATTCACCGTATAATTATGTATGTAGCTTCCCTCAAACAGCCTTGCAATGTGCTTCCTTGATAAGCCCTGCCGTTTTGAGAAAGCAGAAGAAAAAAGGGTGAAGATTTAATTTTCTTACAACAAGATTTTTGGGTCCCACTGGTGAGTAAGGCATCAATCTAAATGCCTTTACATTTTGATTAAGGGGACTTTTTTTTTTTTTTAATTCCCGAAGAGATTTCAGACTGATAGGAGATTCGGGCGTATTTTGAGAGAAAAACAGAACTCCCACAAAGCAGGATTAAATCAACAGTGAACAAAAGTACGCGTGATATATGGTAAGAAGTACAAGGGAAGGAGAGAATCCTGGAGGATTTTATGAAGGAGGTGACATTTTAGCCGTTTCTTAAGAACAGGAGCATGATTTTGTGTAGGACAGGGGCTCCGGAGAATTCCAGGCTCTGCGCCACACTGAGGCTTGGGAAAGTGCGGCTCCTCCCTCTGGGACCTTGTGTGTTAGGGGCATGGTGTTTTTATAGGGGTTTTTGTAGAAATAGGAGTAGAGGAGAAAGATTAGGACACTCCCTGGAGGCTGCGCGAGACCCGAGAGCCTGGGCTTTACTCTCTTCCGTAGAAAGACCGCAGGGTCTGAAGTGCGAGAACAAATGAGCGTCCGTCCTTCTAAGCAGAAAGAAGATAACCGTTCACTTTGTAAAGGATGAATGAGGGCCCAGGAGAGAGGGCAAGAAAAACCCATAGGGAGGCCATTACAGCTGACCCTGCCTGTGCGAGAGGAGAATGAACAGAAGGCAATGAACTATTTCAGAGGTAAAAACATGCAGGGACGGACAGGCCTGCCACACCGTAAGGAGGGAAACTCATGATTTTAAAGCTTTTTTTTTTTTTTTTTTTTTAGCCTGGATAACTGGGGGGAAATGATGCTGCCCTTTGATAAGACAGAGAGATCCAGGGAGAGATACCTGCTCTTCTGGGAGAAGAGCGATGACTTTGAGCTGGGCCATTTGAAGGGATATTGGCCATCACAACTGGTAACCCCAAAGCAAGTCCACGCTGGAGAGAGAAGGCTTGAAGCCATGTGCATTGAAGTCACAGTGAGGCCAGGGGCAATCTAGATCTCCAAAGACGGTTTCATATCCAGACTAGGGGACCCGGCTTCTTGCAGGGACCTCTCACCCATGGCAAGGGGCTGGGCTGCTCCGAAGACACCCACCACCCTGCGGGTCGAGAGTCTGAGTCTAGGTTGCTCAGCAGCAGGAAGTCTGCCAGGGACCCACTCTAGAAGTGGGGAGGCCAGAGCCTTCCTGAGAAAACCTCATATATTCTCGTCCCTGCCCCCCAGGAGAGAGGTTTTGAAGTTCTCCACCAGCCCCCCCGCCAAGGGCCGTGCAGAGACATCCCAGATGCTGCTGGGCTGGGCATCAGATTATCAGTGGTGTCTGCTGTGGGCTCGGGGCAGCTGGCCACACTTCACTGCGTGGTTATTATCGGGAGCGTGAAAAAAGAGACGGGGGCTGAAGAAAAACCTGGGGAATCTGTGTGTAAGGGGAGAAAAAGGTAGTGAGAAAAGTTGGGGAAACCCAAGACTGTAGCATTATAGGAAGGAGAGATTTTAAATAAGGAGCCGTGGAGGAGGAAGTAAATAAAATTAGGGTTTAGACCAGACTAATAGGGGGATTTGGAAGCTTTGCGCAACTTCTGAAAAATCTCAGTGTCCCATCCTGGGTGCTAAGGGCTTGTACTCCATGGTCAGGAAGTGGATTGATCAGTTCAGGCAACTCCAGAGGTTGACAGTATAGGGAGAGTGAGCAATGAGAGGATGGAGGGGAGACACAGCAATTTTGATGCTAGAGTTTATGATTTTGTCCTTGAAGATGAACATAGAAAGTTCTAGAACAGAGACGCCTCAGTTCACGACTAGTGTTCAGTAAACAGGTGTATAGCCAAGAGCAGTTCTCCCAGGGAACCCCGTCTAAAAGTTCAGTTTGTACGCGACTGTGTTTACACTGCCTAACTTTTCTTCCCCGGGTGCTGTGTTAGCTACGGTAGGGCAGTGGAGGGAAGTAAGGTACGGTCTCGCTGAGAAAAGGATCCGAGTGATATGTGACAGCTGGGCGAGATCCTGAGTGGGGAGCAAGTTGATGACTGACGCACGGCGCAAACGTGCACAGGTACGAGGGATTGGGAAAGGCGCTCCAGGTGAGAAGTGTGAGAGGCATCACGAGGGTGGAGATAAACACGGCTCGCTGGCGTTCTGCTCCTGCTCCGTGTGCGATGGTCATGGGCCAGGAAGTAATGGCAGGCCAGAGGGGGTAGGCTCAGGCGATGGAGACCTCTGGAGTCCAGGTGGGGAGACGTGGAGTTGGCGGCTTGGGGCTCACTTTGCAACTTGAGTAGGGCAGTAACCTGATGAAAGAAATATTTAAGATCTGGCCAATGGGATGCCGTCTACAACTACTTAGGAAAAATCCAGAATCCAGCTCTTTAGATATTACGGTGAGAGACAAAAGCCTCGATGACGAGAGCAAGCAAGGTAGTGTGACTTTCCTTTTGACTCCCACTCTGAAAAGAAAGAACAGCAGAAGCTTTCCTCACTGAAATAATCCTAATCCACAGCGGGTCGGGCAATGAAAACGTTAAGCTGAGAAAACGTCACTTAAAAAGTAGATGAAACCTTTAAAGGGAAACATAATGGGTATCTATTTGCCGCGTTTTTACGTAAGGCTAAAGTTTCCTCTTGGAGTCCGCTGACCCCTCATCTTTGCATAAGTAACCCTATTAGGTTTCTCTTAGGATTTCCAGTTTTGGCATTTTGAGAATTTTTTTTTAAGTTAAGCTTTACCGAAGTATAGTAACAAGACTTTGCAAGTATACGTTCAGAACGAACTCCCCGTCCTAGTTAGTGATCACCTCCGTCACCTGAGAATCCTGAGCCTTACAAGCATGCGGAGTACAGACTTTTCCACACGTTAGGAGTCTAGCCCTTGCCAAGTGCGGCAGTGTCATTCTGTGTTTTTAAGCCACTCCCCTTTCATGGAGCCTTTCACCGTCCTCACTGTTGTAAGAAATGCGAGCCCTATGTCTTTGCACAATTGTATTTCATCTTCCGTCATCTCCGGTTGAATCACGTAGTTATAATAACAAGTGAAACTGGCATCCAGATCTTTGGGCGCACCACTGAGGGTTGACCTACGTGCCAGGAGGAGCGAGCAGAGGGTCCTCATGGTGGGCAGGGCCTTAAGTGGAGGTAGATTGAAGGAGCCTTTTCAGATTTAATGACTGACAGGTGTGCATCCTCTTAATTTTTTTTTTTCTAGGTGCTCTGTTCCTGGAATGCGTTTAGGGGTCATTTTCTGTGTATGGATGTCCCTGCTAGGTAGAGCCAGTCCTTGTCTGTGTCTATACTGTGCACATCGCTTACCATGTTTCAGGTGACCCAGTCTCCTGCTGTTGCCTCTTCTGCTCCCAGTGCTGCCCATACAGATTTCAGCCACTGCTTCCCAGCGAAACTTTTTTTTTTTAAAGATTTTATTTATTTATTCGACAGAGATAGAGACAGCCAGCGAGAGAGGGAACACAAGCAGGGAATGGGAGAGGAAGAAGCAGGCTCATAGGCGGAGGAGCCTGATGTGGGGCTCGATCCCATAATGCTGGGATCACACCCTGAGCCGAAGGCAGACGCTTAACCCCTGTGCCACCCAGGCACCCCCCCACCAGCGAAACTTCTGGTCCTGGTTTAGCACCCCAGGAGGCCACGGGAGCCGTGCGAGGCCAGAGTAGTGTTAAGCATCTTCATCAGTAAAACCTGGTCTTCCTTACCTCTGTTCTTGTTCCTTTGTGCTTTAAGATGAGGCTTGTTTGAAGGTTTATTGCATGACAAATGGTGTTAGAACACCCATAGCTTGTAGCTAATCAGGGCTCAAAGTTCTGTGTTGAATTTTTAGCTTTACTGACCTGGCATTAAAAAAGGAGGATAGTTCAACTTGACAAATAACTTTACGTGTATTTAGAAGTGCTACATAGACCCTCCTTGAGCGCATCTAAATCCGGGGCTGTTATCGTATGTGTCCAAGTTGGCTTCTCAAGTTAAACTGGGGTCGAGCCCTCCTCTGCTGACACTCTAGTGGTATTTGTGCACGGATGTGCATGTGCACACGTGTGTTTACATGTGTATGCCTGCGTGTACCTGCACAGGCCTAACCAGTTATGAGTATGTGTCTCTGCATACGGAGTTACAGCCTCCCTGGGACCAGCGACTCTCTTTGCTCCTTTCGGTTTCAACACCCACACCAGTGGGACCCACTCTTCCATGCTTGCAGTCCAAATCCCTAGAAGAAGTGAACTAATTTGGGGACTTTGCTGTTGATGCTGAGACCCTCTCGCCAGGCCCTGCATGAGCCTGGAGACAGGCCACCCTGAAAACAGGGCACCGGTCCCAGTACCACCAAGTGAGACCAGGCCAGGGAGAGTTTGCCCGACAGAGAACACGGCAGCCAGGCAGCCAGTGCTCCAGGCAGGATGGTTTCCCTTAGATCCCGGGACAGCATGAAAGACAACGGCTGCCATCCCTTATGCACGGGGATGTTTAGACTCTTGAAGGCGGTCCTCACGCAGCGTCCTTCCAGTACACACACAGTTCCATGATACCATGGTAGAGTTAAAAAACCTCAGTCCCCAGTCACAAATTGCAGTTACCATATGAGTTAGTCTGCTAGGGCTGCAAGAACTAGACACCACTAACTGAGTGGCTTACAGAACAAACTGACTTTCTCCCAGATTGGAGGCTAGCAGTCCACGATCAAGGTGTCCACAGGGTTGGTATCTTCCGTGACCGCCCTCGGCTTACAGATCCCATCTGCTGCTTCCCGTGTCTTCACGTGGTTTTCCCACTGTTTTCCTGTCTCCTCCTCTTATAAGGATGCCATGTGCTGAGTTCTGGCTCACCCTAATCCTAATGACCTCTTTCTACCTTAATTACCTCTTAAAAGGCCCTGTCTCCAAATATAGTCCCATTCTGAGGCACGCCAGGGGTTAGGACCTCACTGTATGAGTCCAGGAAGGGACCCATAAGAGCATGGTATACTGTGTCATCGAATAAAGGACAGACTTTGCTACTAGACCTCTGGTCCACACTGTGTCAGTAACAGGTGCACGTCATGATCCAAGACCATTCCCATCACTTCTTGCAAAATATGTTGGTGACTGGTCACTAGTAGTGACTCAGTCCAGGGACAGACTGTGAAGCGTGGGGTTGTGGTGCCGCCTCGTCTCCTGGTGATACACGACATTCTAGCCAAAGTAGATCAAGACTGGGAATTGGCCTCCAAAGGCGAGAAAGTGAGGCCGAAAACAACCCAGAAAGTGAAATTGGATGTGACTAGAAGGTTTGAAAATGTGGCACCAGGTGTGAAGACAGGAGTCCAGCAGGAAACTGGTTAAGCGTCTGACTCTTGATTTCGGCTCAGGTCACGATCTTGGGGTTGTGAGATCGAGCGCCGTGTCAGGCTCCGCACTGGGCGTAGAGCCTGCTGGAAATTCTCTCCCTCTACCCCTCCCACCCCACCCACCACTCATGCTCTCTTAGGGAAACAGTCCGATGGATATAAAAATATAAAAAAATCAAGCTCAAGTCGTTTCAGTGTATTTTAGTTGAAACTGAACTGGACCATTTACTTTGAATTGAAGACTTGTGTATATATGTAAATCCCGATCCCCTTGGCTGGTGCTCAGGCCAAAGCGTTGAGGTGCACGTGTGTGTTGAAAGAGCACGGTGATCACAAGGAGAAGGAGGAGAACCTTGTCTTGCAGAAGAGGCTGGTTGCATGGTTTCAGAAGCCGAAATCGGAATGAACTGAGTGGGTTGGTTGTGTGTCCAGGGCAGACGAGGGCACTGTTGTGACGTGTCCCCCCCAGGTTCCAGGGATGAGTTCGGGCAGCAGCTTCCCATGATTATCCGGCACTGACTGCTGGGGAGCCGGGTCTTTTCTGGAAGACCCATCTGTGGAGAACTGAAGAAAGCCAGAAGGTAGTAGAGGGACCCGGATACTCAGAGGAATTTTGTTGAAGGTGAATTTAGCCAGGTGAATGAGGAAAAATGCTTAAAGGAAATGAAGAGACAAACCAACTCGTCCACATCAAAGGGTTCATCTGAGCTACGTCACGTCCTTAAAAGCGCAGAGGGTAAAAAGTTGGGCTGATCTTTGGCAATTTGCCAAGGCCTAGGAAAGCGGCATATTTTATGTCCTAGGTTATCTAATGAGAAGAGGAAGGCAGATGCTGTCCAAAACGTATAAGGTTTTCTTTTTTTTTTGGTACCCCAAAATAAAAAACTTCTTAATGGTCGTTTCTAATGTTTTAAGTCTGTGCACTAAATAGATATTCATGTTTCTACGTTTTACGTTTTCTTCTGCACATATTAATAAGTGTATAAGAGTTTTTAATTTTTCGACGTACGTTTGTAAGGGGCGTGGAACAATCCTCGTTTTATGATTGTTAGACTGGCTTTTTTGCAATTTGGACTTGCACGGTCACGTGTGTGGTCCCGCACTTCCGTGCAAAGCAAGAACGGCACATGTGTGAGAGTCTTGTTAAGATGTACCCGGTTGTCTTCAGATGTATTATTCACCTAAGCCTTGCCAGCATAATTAGCCTTTTCCTGATGGTTCGGAGTGTTCCTTTGTGCTGTAAAGTAGGAAATAAGGTAGTGAAGGATGTGGCTTATGCAGCCAAACTTCCAGAGCTGAAATGCTGGCTCTGCTACTTTCCTGTGTAGATCTGGAGAAAGATTCGCCATCTCTCAGAGCCTCCGGTTCCTCACGGATAGCCTGATGAGAAGAATACCTGCCTCCTAGTGTTGTTGCAAGGATTAAATGAGCACATGTGTGCATAGCGCCAAGTGCCTGGCCACCGTGGAAACAATACGTGGGTAGGGGCTGCTGCTGCTGGTGATGATAGTAGGGACATTGGAAGTATTCACGATGCCAGGTATCTTCAGATGGGTTGAAACTGAGACCCTTTCCTCTATCGGCCGGCCTCGGGCTGCAGTGCTTTTGATTTCTTGCATCGTGTTACTTACATGTTCTCCTCCCTTAATTTGTCTATTACTGGTCGTCTTTGCCTCTGCCTCCCACAGAACAAACACCCTACTCTGAGCTACCCTCTCGTTGGGTTTTGATGCTTTTCACCCACGGCGTGGGGGGGGTGATAGCTCCGAGAATTTGTCTTGGGGCAGTGTAGAAGCCCTCAGGAGGGCTCCATGTCCCCCGCAAGCCCCGATGAGGACCATTTCTTTGGCTTGAGGGCCTCAGATGAGGTGATATTCCGTCATTGTCCTTTACCTGTCTATCTCGAGAATATCATGTTAGTCTTTGTAAGCGTTGAAATTACGCCACCATCTGTTACCTTCTTTGGGCTTTTCATTTTTTTAATATACAGAGAACCCTGAAGTACGAGGTGACCCAGGCCTTCCTGAGAAGCCTCGCTTGCGGGGTGGGGAGGCGAGTGCGTTGTGAGTTACAGTAACTGATAAATGGTCTCAGGATAAGAAAGCAGGACTGTGTTTCTTTTCACTCTCCATTGTTTGTCTAAGCGTCTTGTTAGCTCACAAATTCTCTCCGGTTCTTTATTCCACCCAAGGGAGCTGGAGCGTCTCGCGTGCCTAAGTTGTGGGAACAAAGGTGTCTGTGCATCGTGCTTATAATGTGGTAGGGCCTATGGGGCTGGATGTTGCTGTGGCCACCCTCTACTCAATCTAAAAGTCACGCTCTGAACAGAGTACTGGCCTCAGTACTCCCCCAAAAGGTACCCTATAGGTTCTTAGTTGATCCTGTGGCTGAAATAAGTTTTACACTTCCTATTCATATTTTTTTCCCTCTCTTCCCGCCCCATAATTGCTTTTACCTGAAATACGGTTCTAATTTGCCTTTTCTCAGTTGTATAAGCTCACCTTTTCCCATTCTTCCCCTAGGTTTTCTTAGGTAGGTAGCTTCCTTATGCCATTAGGGGGAAAGAGGGCACCTTGGTTCGTTTTTGCAAAAGTAATCTCAAGTGGTTGAACAAAAAACCGAAAAGCTCACTGTACTGAGACTTTGGTTAATGGTGGCTCCAGGCATTTGCCCTTAATAGCCAGCACTGCCCATTTCAATGGCCAACTCCCAGGTGCTTGCTGAATGAGTGAAGTAAGAAACGAGGGTCCCCTGAATGAATGGGTCATCAGTTGATTGCTCCGCGGTGAAAAAGAAAAAAACTATGCTAAAAAAAAAAAACACAAAATAAAACCCCTTTTAGGTCAACTCCTCTCTTTCCTTGAATATCTGAGGCATTTGTTAACAAAACTGTAAAGTTTTTGAATCGACATGCCATCATATACAGGTATTTTCATACATCCTGGGTATTACCTTAATAACCTTTGAATGGATGAGGATTTTTGGAAAAGGCTCCTAGTCCCTGGCGGGGGCAAGATGGAACATGCTACCAGTTGAAAATGCTGTAAGGTCTGAGGCGGGAAGGAAAGCTAGCAAGATTTCACTGGTATTGTGCAGTGTGTGTTGAGGTGGTAGGAACACGTAGGAACCTGCCATTGGGTTTGTTTGTTTCTTAAATATTTACAGAGTTGGATTCCCCCACCCCCACCCCAACCCCGTGACTTTTCTTTTTTCATTTGTGGTAAGAAGCACATCATGCGAAATTGACTCTCTTCACCATTCCGAGTGTACGTTTTAGCAGATGGCTGTGCGGCCGTCCTATATACAGCAGAATTCGTTCACTATCCCAGCCCGAAAGTCTACACTCCTTGAACACTAACTCCCCACTCCCCCCTCCACTCCATGCCTGGCAACCTCTGTTCTTCTTTCTCATGTAAGTGGAATCCTACAGTATTTGTCCCTTCTTGGTCTGGCTTATTCTACCTTGGGAATTGGGTTTTATGCCGATTTATCTAACAGGTTGCTTTTGGGGGTAGTAATGATCAAAAACCTAAAATTTGTCCCAACCCCGGAGTCTGAAATTCTGTATCCAGAATTGCTACGGTCTTTATTAAACCAAACGACTAAAATGAGATGGCATTTTGGGCAAGAACTCCACATTCGATTTGTTGCTGTCATTAAAAAAAAAAAAAAGAAAAAAAGAAATCCCTATTGTAAGAAAATTTCCCATATGTGAAATCTTAAAAGTTTCTTTAAAGGTCCACTTTTTTGCCACTGCTGCTGGTAGTCTGGTTGTCTTGGGGATCATTGCCTGTCTTAAGGGCTTTCAGGGTCTCAGCAGGGCTTGAGAGAGGTTTAGCCTCCCCTAATATTAGAATCAAGTTTCGTGATGTGTGAGTGGTCTTCAGGAAGCAGTGTAGTATTGAGCTGGAATTGTCTTAACCCACATGTTTTAATGTTTAGCCCTCCATCTGTAGCCCTACCCCCACCCCAGCAGTATTTAGGATACTCTTCTGGAATCTAATGCAAGTTCCTATGGGAGAACGACACCCCCCCCCCCCCCCCCCC